>NW_015150754.1:339736-413757 GCF_000732505.1 Cyprinodon variegatus
CTGACAATTTCTATATAACACATAAAATACATTTCACAATCCTTCTTAATATTTATCAAAATCAATTTTAGGAGATATATTGTAAACTACGTGTACTTTTATTCTTTACCATGACTGTATGGTTTGCTGTAATAAAAAATCTCTTAAAAAACAACGACATGAAATGAGAAAGAATCACATAGGGGCGCGAATTACAAGTTTTATTGCACCTGTGAAATCTCCCACCATATTCACCCTAAAGCCTGTTTGTTCTGAGCTCTGGTGTTGCAAGTGCACCTTGCTGAAACTTTATAATGAGCAGTTTCCCCCCGAATCAAGTACAGTGTTACCTATTAATAAGAAGTGGCCCACTTATTATTTCAGACTATTTCTGGAATATTTCTGGAATTGGAATTTGCAGGATTTTACATAAGTGTATTTTTCTGTTCACCACTGATCCTCCATGGAAATGGACAGGACAGATGATATTTTCATCCACCTCATTGGAAGCATTTTTATTAGGCTATTGCACTTGAGGAAACTTGGGTTGCTGCAGCAAGAAATGAAAACATAAATGCTTCTGAAAATGAAGTAGTCTCAGCACTTTAGCATGAATAAAGCATCAAGTTTTGAAACACTTCTTAAGATGACCTTGATTAATTTGCAAAGCTACAAAATGAAAATATTTGCAAACTGAAAAAGATGACTGACATGCTTACTTTTGTTACACACTACTCAGCTAGGAGCCAGTGTACACAAGGCTCCCTAAACATGAATATTGGTGGATAAAAATTGTCAAACGTTCTCGTCAAACATTCAATCACAGTATTAATACTCCCAAACAGCACATATAAAAGAAGCTTGGCTCGGCTCTGAAGCGAGAGCTGTTTAAATTTTTCACCCTGGGAGCTGAATCATGAAGTTGATTCTCCTGTCCTGGGATTCGAGTTCATTAAAACTCCCTGCTGTCTTGCAGGGACCCTCTAGAAATAGACCATCTACCCAGCGTGGAGGGAGAAAAGTAGTGCATGATTTTTAATGATGTCTGAGGTGCTCCCATCCGAGTCATTATGCCTCTCCGGTAGCAAATTAAACTGGAAGTTCACTGCAAGGGAGCCCAAACAGAGATAGCATTATGACAGTAAATGGGAGCTGTGACGTGAAGGGGCTAATGGAGATTACTTGGTGGTCAAAAATTCATCTACTATAAAAAGTTTAAGCTATGCAGTATGCTGAGTTTAGAGTTAACATTATGTAGGGAGTGTCAACAAATTTAACATTCAATAATGCATTTTTCAGTTATAAGACACCCACTGCCTACTTATGAAGCTGGCAGATCTAGCTTGGCAGCAAATTTTTTTTGTAATATTTAGGCTGTGTGCAAAACCTGGCTCAGTGAACTATCAGTGTACCATTAACACCACTGATATTTTACATAAATAAATTGCCTAAATCATTTTAGATTATCTTCTGCCCAAATAGTAATCTGTACACTGTAAAATTTATTTTGTAAGAGGGGATTTAAGACAAATCATTACACTTTTTTTTTACAGACAAATTATTCTCATTCTTAAATCTTTAAAGAATCAAACTAAAACAAACTCATCAGATAGATGAAGTCTAGCCTGTCTATAGTCTATAAATGTCTGTCTACAAATAAATGCATTGCTTTACATTCTGATATTGACCAGTTTGATTATTTTTAATGCACAGGTATTTAACACTTCAACTGATGTTTCATATTTTAACACTTAACGTAATATGCAAAAAAGGTAAGTTATTTAAAGTGATTTTTAAAATTGATGGAATTTATCCACTGAAGACATAAATGCTGCAAATAGGTATTTCTGTTAAAAAGGAAAACTGGAATAAAAGAAGAGCACCTGCTAAAGTGGCATATAATTGACACAAAGATCACGCTTTTATTTTATATTTTTTATGAATTATGGTACATCCCCTTTGTACTTAAAACTCAGATTTTGATCCCAGTGGCTTTAGTAAGAAATAATTTGATTCATTTCAGAATTTTCGCAGAGAAACTTGGAGAAAACCAAGCATTCAATATATGACATGGCAGGACACATAACCATAATATAAGCACTCCTAATGGTTAATATCTGTTTAACTCAGTCACACCCAGGCAATAAGTACCTGTTTGTATTAACAAATAACTACCCTGTTGTTGTTCTGCATTGTCACCAGTAGTTACCACCACAACAAATGAAAGAATACAGTCTATTCCAACTACAACATTCCCAAATCTGTGAAAAAAGTGTTTCTAATTCTGTTTTGATAAGCTTGAAGTGCCTTTGTGATAAAACTGCCAGCTTATCAGAAAGAGAATGTCAGACATGAGTTAAGATAATTTTTTAAGCCATATTTTGGAAATAAAATTGTACAGATGAGGCGCCGCAAGCATGTATTTTCCAATGCACTCAAGGCACATCACCTGTCAGATTTGCAATCTGTAGCTTGCATAATGTCTTGCTTCATTCCCAATTACACGAGATGAAGAAAGTTAGGAAACTCAAGTCTCAAAAGATTATTCTAACCGACGTCTTTAGTTAAAAAGACTCAAGTTTCAACTCAAAATGGAGCTAAGATGAAATGACAGAAATGTGTAAAGGCCCCCGAATACTTCAGTGGATTGTTCGCATGGTGAGATGAGTGGAACACGTGCAGACATTTCACTCTTCATAGTGGATTGAACCTATTGCTACATTTCTCATGACAAATGCCTTCTTTTTCCATACTGCCATGCCATCATCTGAGGAGTTTGCCCTCAAGCTTTACAGAAAATAAGGAAACAAAATCTAAATGGGTGCCTTCCATTGTTTCTATCCCCACCACACACCCAGGGTGTGGTGTTGCATAAGAAGCATAGCCAGATCAGTGTCAGTGACAGTTCGATTTGAATATTCGCTCCTGGCAGGAAGTACTTTCCAGCTGAGTAGTCCAGTGAGATGCTGTGTATACGGTGGACTTTGTGCTCACCTGTTGCCCAGAATCTGCATAGAGGTTCAGTGAATACAGTATGTCTCACTAATTTAAACAATAGAAATGGTATGACGGCAGACTTATTGAAAACATCTTTAAAACTTGACAAACCTTGAAGATAACCAGTCCAAACTTTAAGAAAGACTGAAAGTGACAGAAGAGAGTAAGTGGGCCTTTATGTCATAGTTTTAATAGCAAGAAGATGTGCAGTTCAGTTTGTGTTTACATTGGCAGTGCAACCAAGATAGAAATGCTTGCTAAACATAACAATTCATTTGAACAGTGCACAAGGGATGAAAAACATATTTTGCATTATGCTTGCAATTCTCTGCTGAAAATTTTCAAAAATAAATGAGAAATACACTCCAGTGGACTTAGATCAATTTCCTAATATATTTGTCAAATATGCATTCTTAATCTTCATAAATCTAGTCATTGCATTCAAATGTGGGCTAAAATGCACTTGATTTCATGAGTATTTTGCACATTAATCAGCTGTTTATTTCGAACACAATTACCCCCACGCTCTGTAGCAGCAGGATGCTGCCTGTCAGTCTCCATGATAAATCTCAGCTGAGGCTTTAGTCTCCATATATTGAGGCAACCAGTGAGAAAGTAGGGCCCTGATAGGATAACACCCAAAAATCTGCCACTTTCAGTGAAGCTAAGCTTGTTATGGAACGTATGGAGCAGGGGCAGGTCGTGAAGTTGGCTGCTCGATGCTGATTGGCATGACAAGTGGAGTGGTGGCCTAGTAGTTAGGGCATAGAGCTTGGAATCCTGAGGTCTGAGTTTGAGCCCCACTCCCACAGACTGCCACTCTGGGTCTCTAAGCAAGACCCTTAACCCCCGATTGCTTCCCGGGCGCCCCACGATGGCAGCCCACTGCTCCCCAATGGGATGGGTTAAATGCAAAGGTGAATTTCTCCAATGTGAGATCAATAAAGTTCAATTATTATTATACCAAGACACCTATAGATTTTTGACTGGCAGTGGCAACAGTTATAGCAATGTGTTTTATGGGTTTCAACACTAGTTAATGCAATAAGTTAGGTTTGGATTTAATTAACACCATTGATCCTCACCTCTTTCAGAGACCAGTAGTGGTCTCAGTTCATAAAGTGAACTCTTGAAATTGATGGAACAGACATAGAAGTGACATTTATAGATTAAAATTATTAAAAAACAAAAGAAAGCTGTAAAAGTTGTGGGTGCACACCACATAAACATGAACAACACATGAAGAAAAAACATAAACAAAATCTTCAATAATATAATGTAAAAACACAATTATGGGAATATATGTCTGGTTGCAGTAGAGAAAAAAAAAACTCAAATATATTTTCTTTTGTCGAAATAGTCCTTCCCCATACAGGGAGTGTAGAAGTCACTGCTCTTTAAGCTGAATACACTAGTGAGTTTAGGGTGCTGGATATAAGTGCCCTTTTTCGAACAAATCTTAAAGTAAACGTGCAGTGGTGTGATGAGCCCCAACCAAAGTTCTTTAACCCTCCTGCTGTTTTGCACTGCTGCCTCACATGTGGGTAATGTAATATCATATGAGCTTGCTTTTTTCTTGTGTTACCTGGCTTTAAGAAAGGTAAACCTTAAGGACTTGCAATATACCCCTAAATTTGCTTTATTGCTAAACTTTATCAGTATCGATCATGGGTGAAACAGGGAGGTGAATGCTTCATTTTCCCCATTACATTTCCCTAAGCCATTTCAAGAGCTTTGCTATGACCAATATCTCTTTCTCTGTATATATATATATATATATATATATATATATATATATATATATATATATATATATATATATATATATATATATATATACATACACACAAATATAAATAAAGGTGTGGAGGTGTATTAAGTGTTTGTTGCTGGCTCTCTTGGCTAGAAAAAAAAAAGACTAGACCTATTCCGCATCAGATAACCATTTCTGCATTAAAATGAATCCCTTTCAAATGAGAAGACTTCAATTTGATTGTTTCTCGGCTGAATAATTGTTCTGAAAGACACAGAGATTAAACATCTCTGGTGTCTTTGACATAAAAAGTGGTCTGCCAGTGTTAATTTGTTGAGATGTGCTCAGGCTGTCTATGTGAGGTATCCATGCCACTCTGCAGTAATACATTTCTGAAAAGCCACAGCTATATGGGTATTGCATTATTCATAACTCCTACTACACAAGGGAGATTACTTATTGATGTGAATAGAGATTCCAGCATCACACGGGGAAAAGTTTTCAGAGTTTTTATAAGTCTGTCAATAGAATTAGTATGATTAGATGAGAGACATATACTTACACACACTACAGGTGAATTAATAAAATCCCTTTATCTGAAAAATTGGCTAATTAGCACATTCGTCCTGCATGCCTTTTTGTGCAGTGTTGGATGCAATAGTGACTTGGACAGGAAATCATGCTCAATGGGATAATGTGACAAGTACTTGTCTGCTTCAATAGTTCTTGTGTCAGCTTATTTTACTATCTACACACTAAAACTAAACCACTATAGACAAAGGGGCCATTCCGGTCAGTATCCAAGTGTTCATAAAAAAATGTAGAGTTGTTTTTAAAAACGTAAACCATACTGAATATTAACGTGCATAGAAAGAAAGTATAAAAATACCCTAAAAAAACAGCTAAACAGAACCTTCTATTATCGACAAGCTACAATTCAGGGATCAGCCAGTATATGTGGACATTGGAGAAAGAACCATCACTCATGTAGGGGTATGTAGCTGGAATTATCTATGTCCCACTATAACTATTACAAAAGAAGTAAAAAAAAAAAAAATCTCTTACAGTTTAAACCCTCACCAATAATTCAGACCACATAAAAACAGCCATTATTATAGAGTGAATGTAAGTATGAAACACCTGCTATTACTAATACAAATGATCTATCTAAATTAATTATCTAAAATATCTTACAGGGTCCCCTCTTATTATCATTTTAGCCAGGGAATAAAAACAACCCATATGCAAAAGCCCATGAGCATACAATTACATGACTAATGCTTTTAAACATACTGTATGTCTCAAAAATCACAGATACCCCTATTGGTCTTATGTTTAAACATAATAGTGTCCAACATCAGTGCCGTCACTAAACTGGTTCTATGACAGCATCCATAATGAAAAGGATGCAAATGTAACATCAGTTCGGAGCACTCCTCAGCTTGCCCGAGTCCCACAAATTTCATATGGTAGAAAACTGATGGCAGCTTAGAACATTTTAATTGGTGAGAGCCAGATCCCTTAAAGCTCCAATCCGTAGGCTCATCAACTTTTATCTTTATTTTATCTATCCAAGGGGAATTAATAGAGTATTATTTTACCAATCCCCTACCTTAAAAAACAAATGATGTAGCAAATAATTTTATTAGTTTGCATGACAAACTCAGTTACACAGAAGAGCTATTCTCTTCAAGCTGTGAAAGCCAAAATATGCCACCTAGAAAAGACAGTATGCGTAGGTCTGCTTACCCAATAAAAAGTATTTTATATGATAACTCACTCAAACAGTTTCATAATAACAGTCAGAAAAGTAATTATAGTTTACAATAACAAGAATTGTGATAATTGCAAATGCTACACCTTTGAGACAAGAAATTAAGACTGGATAGCCACTGAGTATCCTAGGAGTATACCGATCCAAAATAGCAGTTGACCTGAGACTAAATCAACATATAGCTATGCCCATCTCAGAATAGAGACCAAAATCCAACTATCAAACTAAAAAAAGAAGGGTGGAGAGAGAATATCAGAATGCTCAATGATCCCCATTTTGTGCATCAGCTTTGGAAAAAGCTTTAGGTGTAAAACAGGTACTCTCCTAAAAGTAATATCAGGAAAGTAAAACATATTCAATAAAATGATAAGTGTAAAGAAGTCTGGCACAGATGATTTTTCTCTAAGAGTTAATGGAATTTTATACCCCTCTTCAGTCAATGCACAAGCTGGATTTTTTTTTTGTAAGATCATGTGACTGTAATCCAAGATATCTAGATATAATTATAGTATAAAAAATGTTTGCTATGGGTTATTATTGCCAAATCACAAATAAATAAAATCTCTGCATCCAAAAAGCAGCTTGGATCCAAAGTTTTTATCCATGCTATAAAATTTCCATTTAGCCTGGTTGGATGTTTTAAGTAAGTTTTGCTCTTGACACAGAGGAGGTGGTTTGATAGGACCCAAATGCAAACAAAAGCTTGAGGTTGTTGATTGAAAGTTTAATAATAAAAAGGGTAACGGAAGCAAAAATCCCTCCAAAAAAACATAAATTCACAAAAATTTAAAAATGCTGAAAACCAAGAATACTCAAGACAAGAAGGGGACAAAGTAATGACGACAAACCAGCAAATAGTGACTGAGCAGGAGGAGAATAAATGAGAGAGAGAAACAAAGACCAGGATAATTAGCAGATTGGGAGCAGGTGTGAACAGAGGCAAGAAGGAAGCTAGGGTAAAGGAGACTGACACAAAAGGGCACACAAGAAATGTCTAAGAACCTAAATACAATCGAAAATACCTAGAACACAAGAATGAAAAATAAGAGCAATGAAAACTCAGAGATAAAACTACAACAAAACCAAAACCATGACAGTTCTGTTCATGATATTTTTCATTAGTTTTAAATGACAAGTTCAAACGTATGCCTTTAATTTCTTGCCGTATCCCCCCCCCCTGTTAGTCAGACTTTTTATGGCTTATATTTAACTTTTCTTTTTAAAAATCTACCCTCTGACATTTTACCATTTTAATGCACTTATTCATGAAACGGAGCTGATATATCAGAAAATAATACTATATATAAATAATAAATTTTGCTGAAAAATACAAAACAAAGCTGTTTTGTTGTTATTGGCAAAATTGGCAATTTCATCCAAATGAGATCAGGGATTACTGGCAGATAAATCAAGGATCCTCATGCTCTCCTACTTCCGACATCTCTCACCAACAACTCTTACCCTGCACTTTGTGAATAGAGACCAAACCTCTGCATTATAATTCAAATTGACTCTTGCTAAATTGAAAGAAAGAGCATGAGAGAGGCAAGCATACAAATGCAGGTTATTCCGCCTCTTACAGTTCTGCCCTGGAGTCATTTCCCAATGGAAAATTGGCAGAATGTAGACGAATTGAGTTTGTTTGTGCCTTTTATTCCAGCTGAGATGAAATAATTGAATCTGTACGTGTTTATACACAGATCTGGTGGCACTTCATAAATACAGCTTTCTGTCAATCATACCCTGTTGGGAGGCTGTTTTGCCAGCAATTTCCCATACTGCACGCATGACATGTGCCCGCATGTGGGCAACAAGGACCAATTACAATCCAATTCCAGTTCACTAGTATGAGGTGAAGATTGTCTGTGGCCCCAGTGTCACCAAGGACTCAAGGAATAAGACAGTTATTAGAGCTTGCCTTTGACAGTACGAAAAAACAAATTAACACTTCTTTGTCAAAAAGCTGCAACATAATTTATAGTTTGACATGGTTAAAGGAGTCTTTTACAATAAATATTTGTACACAAACCTATTAGCAGGTAATCCCCTATTTTTGGTACAGGTAAAGGAATGTTAAAGGGATGGATGGATGGATGGATGGATGGATGGATGGATGGATGGATGGATGGATGGATGGATGGATGGATGGATGGATGGATGGAAATGAGAAAAAAAATATTTCAAATTTTCATTTAATTTTCCAAAGTCTGCTATTTTCATACACAAAAAGGATAAAAGGCTAACAGGCATGTGGTATTTTATCTTAATTGTAAAAAATACCTGTAGCTGCAGGATCGTACAGTGAATTTATATGTCTGGTTGTTTATTTCAGGTCAGAGACTCCTTGCCAGACAATGCACCTTGTAGTGTCCTAAAAGTCTTATAAACTCTGGATGTTCCTGTTTTTACCAGTTCCCTGTCTGCCAAATATGATGTTTTCTGCCAGGACGCACAATGTTTGAACTGATTCTAAACAACAAACTAGCCACCATCTGTTCTTTTTCATACTGTATGCGTAATTGTCTTTCACACTCACTGTGGAAAAACTGAATATAGACACAGGTGGTAATTTGAAGGTTCAATCCCCTTTAGGTTCATATGAAGGGAGTTGACAATAATTAGCAGGGAGAGAAGTAAAACTGAGAAAAGTAGAACAAAATGGAACAAAGACAGCAGATGAATAACATTTATTGCTGGATGTCTTGTTCAGTAATCTAGGATGTGTTAAACCTTAATATTGAACTCATCTGGAGACATATTCCCTCATCTTCCTTTTTTCTTCCAAAAGAAACATACACTTGTTTTACTTCTTGTTCTTCTAAACCACCTTTCTTTATCTATTCCATTTGTTTCCGTTCCAAACCATCTTTCCATTTAGTATATTCACTTTGAGAGTTTGCAGCTTTTTTATGGCCTTTACAAGCAGTTAAAAATGAGTCATTTGCCATCCATGCTTTCTGTATCAGGAACTTTATCACACCTATCAAATCAATAATTTTATTTTTAATGTTTGTAAGCCTATGCCTATACACCAGCCAGTGGTTTCTTGGCTACTTAAGCATATAATCTATCACATTTTTATCACCACATTTTCAATCCATTTGCATGAAATTATTGTTAAAAAAAATCATTTTTAGGACAGAACAGCAGAAGTGCCCAAGTTTTTTTTAAATTGGTTGTGTCATCTTTATTTGCTCCTTTCATATGAAGAGGAAATTGTTGTTTTAGCTGGAATGCCCTCCATGTTTGTTTTAAAACCAAGCATTTTTGGAAGCGAAAGAGGTTTGTATGTGCCCCTGATGGGTTGTGCTTTATTAGTTAACTCAAGAAATCAAGAATGTAATACTCTTGCTACTGTAATGCAACTAATACAGCTGCTACTGCTATTGTGATTGGCTAAGGGCTCGACAGGCCACTTGGTGCTTTACTCAATCAGCTAAAAGTATTTTACTGAATATCTCTCCCTTTTACAAAAAAAAATTCAACTAGAGCCCTCACAGATGAATCCTAACTGAACTACTTATACAAACCTGGGTTATGCCAGGTTAGTTAGAATACATTTTGTGAGGGAAACAAAACACAATAAATAATTTGAAAACTTTTACATCTCTACATCAGTCCCCAATCTATTACTCTCTATAACTACAATCAATCAGTTAGGTTTATTTGAAATGAAGCACTGCCACCCTAGCATAACTGTCAATGGTCTTGGTTGTGTTAAGTTTTCTTTTAGTTTTCAGTTTCATGTTGATTCACGTTTTTCTTTGTTTTCTAGTTTTATTGGTTTAATTCCTATTCTGGTGTGCTTTTTGGATGTATTTGAGTTCTTAGGTTTGTCTTTGTTGCCTTCTGTTGCCCTCTTATGTTGGTCCCCTTTTCCCTAGCTCCTTTCTAGAAGCCTCTGTTCACACCTGCTCCCAATCAGCTCATTAGTCATGCCTTTGTTCAGTCAGCCATAAATACTCTCCCTGTCCATGTTTTCCCTGATGTCTCCATGGTTCTGGTTTGTTTTGCATTTTGTGTTGGATTTTTGGATTCCTGCCTCTGTTACCTATGAACACAACATTAAAACTACAAGAAATCGCCTCTGCCTTTGCCTTTTGGTCCTCAAAACCTCAACCAAACCCTGACGATAACATTATTTCTCCTGATGCTTCCAAATGTGCAACTGCAAGCTAAAGCCACAGCTTAAAGAAAGCTTACAATATACTGTAAGAGTGATTTTACTTAGCAAACAAAAAGGTTAATAAAAAGGCACAAAATATTTCACAGCATGATCTTTACAGTTACTACCCCACTATGAAGAGAGAGCAAAGTGACTGTAAAAAAAAAAAAAAAAATAGGATAACAAAATTGGATGTTATAAAGATATGTCGTTAGAACAGCTGTCAAGAGGTGGAAAGTAGCACTAAAAAAGCTGTAAAATGTCAGACAAAGCTCTGAGTTTTATATTGATAGGAACCACCAAGACCCAACCAGCCATAACCTGGAAATTACTGGAACAAAAAAAAAAACTGCACAAATTCCTCCAGATTTTCCATTTCTATGGGTAGGGAGGCACGGGCTCAAAAGGAAAGCTGTGCTCCAAAAGTCAGATCCTAGAGAATGACTGAAACTGGTAAATAGACAAGTAAATTCCTCACGGAAAAAGGTATCTTGTTTGTAGAAAACAAAGAATATTTTATGGACTAAGGGTGAGGCATATTAGACAGGTGGTACCATCATCAGTATTTTACTGCTAGTGGTATAGGTGAGTTGTTCAAATTGGTGGGAGCAAAGTAGAAGGGGAAATACCTCAAAATTCTGCAACATCACATTAAATGAACAACAAAATGCTAATTTGGGTCCTCCAACAAGACAAGTTTCTGAAACAAAAATTAAAACTGGTTCTGTGATAAATGTGTAAGTTTTCATTTAGCTTAGGGTATACTGTAGTGTACCCTCCTGAAGCTTAAACTTCAGCCTTGAGGACATTTTGAAAAACAATACTTAAAGTCGGTTTCGTACCAGGAAGCCAGAATAACCCTACAAAAAGATTGATCAAATACTATCAAAATAGACCCTCAATTAATACATTTTTTGAATCAGTAGGGGCAATTTTTTGATATAGGTAAAATAATAAAAAATAGTAAAAACTATTAACTGAAATCCAGCAGGTAGTGTAGTGACATGTTTGGTCCTGAGGATTTTTCTTTTCATAACCACATGCTCATTAGCCTTTCAATCAAATATTTTTTTTTTCTGTTTTAAGTTCATCACTTGTCCTGTTTTTAAAAAATGGGCAGCACAGCATATGTTTAGCTGTTCTCCCATGGGGAGAACAGCTAAACATATGCTGCTGTTCTTTCTGAGCAGCGGTACATACAGTATCTGAGGGACGATTCTGAAAACCTAATGCTGTGACGATGAAAGACGGATTACAATCCAATGAGAATGTTTATAAAACATTGTTCTAACCAAAGGTCCATTTTGTATATAGTTCATTTTCTTCCTCTCAATTTTAATTTCTTTTAAATCAAACACATAATCCACCAAAACCTGATATTAAAAGTGAATCAGAAAAAATATATTTGAGTATTCCCTTGTTGATCTATCTCTCTGAATTTGTATCTTATCATATTATATAGTAGGTATAAATGAGCATACAGTAGGCCAGTTTGAAAGGAAACAATATAGTATATGCTTCACCTCTAACTCTCAAACAACTTTCTCCACATCATAAACTTCAGTTATATATCATTACAATTATGTATTTACAAAATTTAAATCCCTTTATGTGACTTTTGATTTGTGTTCTAAACTAAGAATATCATTGTCTCTTTCCTTACATTGAGATACTAAAATGAGCGTCATTTTTTAAAGCCTTACCTAACCAGAGGCTTTCTTTGTATAAAATAAATGTGAGCTGCAAAAAATTCTCAATGCCATAAAATACTTTAGGAGTTTTTGAAAAGCAATTAGCTGCCATTATTACAACTAGATCTATGGTGAGTTTGATTCCAAGTGAGAGTATAAACTTTAGGGTCACCTTTCAAGTGAGCATATATATATTTTTTTTATTATTGTGTAATAAATCTTCAGTGTGTCACATCAATTGAAATTTGATGTGCTCTGTGTGACCTTTCAAAGCTGAAGACATTTAACGTTTTTTTTCCCCCCTGCCAGTTATTTTAAAACAATGATGGAGCAAAACCTAACAAATTCTCCTCCTGTGAAATCACTACTAAGCTCTCTAAAATTTGGCTTATCCTGAGAAGGAATAAAAATGTAAAAAAGAAAAAAAAAAACGTACTCTTATAAACAATACCCGTTTAGGTCTCCATAATGAAAAAAAAAATCTTATACAGTAGAATCAATTCTAAATTGTACTTCTGGAATATTATAAAACATTGTTACAGTGGCTTTATTAATGCATTATATTTAGAAAAATGATCAGGAGCCTAATTTAAGATCAGACCCATTTCAGAGATGTTTTTTCTAAATCTGAATCCTATACTTTTTAAACTTGAGAAAGTTTAAAAAATAATAATGAAAATTTACCAACAATCTAGTAAACTATACATACAGAAGCATATAAACCGTGAAGAATTTATACCAACTCCTGTTCAATCACTTTATTATCTAAGGTAACTTTTTTTAAAAGCATAAGGTAAAACTGAGAATAAAGTAGTATGAACTAAATTAACTAATTTGAATAGTGCACATTTTTAGAATGCCTTGGGATTTGGATTTAAGCAAAGTTCGCAGAATAGTAGAGAGATAGTAGAGAGAAAACTTTTCAAATATTAGAAGAAGCTTAAATCATCTGCTTTACCCAAAGTCAATATATAAAATTCATTATTAAGAGACGATAATCACATGAAATACCTACACTGTAACAGAGTTGCAAAGTTAAAGTGTAAGTCTTAATTTGTCAAAATTCATCTAGTTCTTTTTATCCTTAATATAGACTGAAAAATAATAATCAGAACTTCTGAATATGGTCTTACAGTATATGTGCTCGGATGTAAGGATATCTGTTTCAAGAAAACAAACACTACATATACATCCATAAGGCATCCCATGACGGGTTTCTACACAGTGATTAATCTGTACCATCTAAAGAAATATTCTCTGTGGTTGAGTTCTATCTGTTTCAGACATGAAGGCCTGATGATTGTCATATGCATTTAAATGTGATGTGAGAGTAGAAAAAAAGGAAGAATAGTTTAAATAAAGTTCTAGCCTCACATAAGAATGCCGAAAGCTTATCAATGCCGAGACGCAAAACAGAATTTAAACTGAAAAAGCAGCATGGATTTCAAATATCTTTTATTTAATAAACACTTCAGTTTGACAGAAAAATCTTTGCATTTTTAATTCAAAAAATCCTTGCAAGCCAAATAGATGCTTTTGAAAGTTAATGTGAAATCTGTTTTGGAACAGTGTAACAGTTTTTGGTGCTTTGTTGGCTTTTAAGCGACAAGGTCTTTCTGGAATTCATTTAGTATTTAACTGACAGTCTACAAAAAATGCTCCCAGCTTCACTTTGATAATAAATTCCTCATTATGGCTTTTTTGTTTATCAATGCAAAATGTTAATTAAGTATCCCTGTCCTCCATATAACCCTTATTTTTGAGTCCACCTAAAACAATTGTAGGCAGAATAATGAAAACTATGTCATATTTTCTGCTAAATACAATTATGTTACATTTGGTGGGAGTCAATTAATGGCTTAAACACAAGCCGGAAGGTGAAGTAATTAGGTAACAGATAAAAGCAATTAATAAAGAGAATAAATATGTATATTATAGAAAAAAGGCTAAATAACTGTCATTTAAAAAAAGCAATTTTAGAGGTATACAGTAGAATATAAAAGACATGTTAACAGTAACAGTAAACTGATAGAATAAAGAGAGATCAAGGATCAGGAAAGCTGGTCTCTTTCCTTTCCGTTTTGAAGACCTGCTATTTTGAGTGATGAAGCTTAAGTGAATTTTCAATCTGTAAGACTCATAAGCTTCACCTGAACCACCTGCGATATCCCTTGTTCAACTTCATGTAATCAACTCCGGAAACGCAACTCCTCTGAACCCAGGATGAGTTAAATCTTTCAAGATCTCTTCATTTACCTCCTGGCCTAACTTTTCTTTCCTGCACACAAGCAAACTTTCACCCTCCTCTGCCACTCATTCTCCAGCTTATTCCATCACCAGGAATAATTCTGGGCCCTGGGGGAAGACTATTCTAGTTCTTTTCCTAGGTTACTTATCCGAGCAAATATTGATTCACAGCATCAAAGTCTTCTGCCTGGACCCAAGTGCCAAAGATGTTATTTTATATATATATATGTCTGCTTCTATCTACTCAAACCCCAGTTTGCCACGGTGGATGGCCATTCACACTGAGTCTGGTTCTAATGTAAGCAGACTGATGGTTTAAAGTCTTTATTTCTGTTTTTTATAATGATGTTCAGGTTGCGGAAATGCAACATTTAGGTTTGTCTTTGTATCAAATGGTTGAATTTGGGAACAGCTTTTAGGGACCCTAACAATAGCAATTACTAATACAACTACATTTGCTCACTCAGCTTATTTTACACAGAGAATCAACTATCTCGCTGCCCTGGTAATAGAAAAGTCCAACGCATTCCATACAAAGGATCAGCCATTGTTTCATTTATGCTGTTAAATGGGAATCCCAGTTAAATAATGGTCTTGAATCAAAGCAATCAAGACCCTTGGAGAACTGAAACAGGTCTATTTACTAGAGGAGACCAATGATAAATCTTCAGAACACTGATTCTATTCTTTATCTTGCAAAAGAGTAAAGATAGTATGGCTAGCTAGAAGAAAAAGAGTTTAAACAAGTTTATAAATTCTGTTAAATATATATAGAGGAAAGTAAATTGACAAATTAAATAATTGAAACAAACAATGCATCTAAAACTATATTTCATATGTACATCCAATCACAGCTTTTGCACCCATATAGTCTCACACACAAAAACACACACAGATACTCACACACACACACACAGACACCATGTTTGTATTTCTATCCTTATTAAGACTTTACATTGACATTCATTTTAGTTAATGCATTTAAGCCTGACCCTGACATTTACCCTAATCCTAACTATTACAAGAATATTCATAATCCTAACCTTAACCTAACACTCATTTACATCATACCTCTAAACTGACTAATTAAGAGTCCAGCTCATTAAGATCACCTTTGGCCCCAGAAGGCATGTTGGTCCTCAGAAGGTTAGTAAATACAAAAAATACAGTCCTAAATAATATAAACAAATATGCCTATCCATAAAATAATACTTGCTGTTGTTGTTGTATTTCTTCTTTTTACTTGCAGATCCTCCCAACAGTAGTTTTCTTTTTTTCTTCCGATGTCCACAAATAGTCCCATTGCAAATTTTTAAGAGCTCATTCATTTAGGAATTAAATCAGATTCCTAATTGGCTCATATTAAATGTTTTCAGACCTTAAAGGGCTTTTATAAACTTGAAAAACAAAACATTATCTATTTCAACCACTCTTTGGGTTATTTAATGCAGTTTTTAAGGACTATTTTTTTTTTCATTTTATACAAAAATGCAGCGAAAAAATACAAAGAAAAAGCTACTTTGATAACCTATACGCAGATACGAAGATCAGGTTGTAATGACCAATTTTTTTCAGAGAAGTGGCTTAAATTGTTGCTGAAGAAAACATTTTCTTTCCATCTTTAATTAACTTTTTTTTTGTAGCATCAAACAAAAGCCAATAAAAAGGAGACCACCACTGAGTCTAAAATGCTCCTCATTTACTCAACTACCTGCTTTTAAAAAGCAGACATTCTAATATACTCTCATTAAAATTACTTTATGCGTCAGCAGCAGCACCTATTTCATTGGGAGACTTATCTTTATGCAGATGTATTTATATAAAAAAACATAAATACTTTATTTTGACCATAATACTTATATTTGTGTTCTATTCTATTTGCAACCTTTTGTAGTTCATTTAATGGAGTTGCAAAATCTAGATAAATAAACTATCTGTGGGTATCTTCACATGAGGTGAGGTGGGCAGCCCAAAAAGGTGTGATGACAATCTGCAAGGTTTGTGTTGGTCAGCTGGAATACACACAGACAAAGGGGCACATACTGTGCTCATCAGGCAGATATATCCTGCTGGGCAGGCTGTTACTTTCTGACTGTTTCCATCACAGAGCCACAGGCCTCTTTCTGCCCTGCTGCTCTGTCCATGCTAAGTTCTTTATCTCTCTTATGTTGTTGATCATTGAAAAAAAAAAACACTATCTGTCCTCTAACACCCTATAACTAATGACCTACCCACAGTAAACACATTCTGGACCACAACCATGTTTTCAATAGCTAGTCCATTTCTAGCTGAACAGAGTGGAATGTAAATTAAATGAGAGTAATGCAACGTCTATTTAAAGATGTTCTACAAATCTTTTGTGTAATATAGAAAAGATTATTTTAGTGGAGGTTCTGTTATTTTGCTTTAGTCAACAGCACCTGTTTCAGTAGATGCTGAACTGATGGGGGGGTTGTCTTTTTTTTTTGTTTAAGTTACAATATTAAATGCTTAGTGGTTTGGCAGTTTTATGAACTCTATTGCCTCCTATTTTTTCCCTCCTCCCTTTGAGATTGCATTGGATTTAGAAAAATATCTTCAAATGGTTTTCTGTCTTGGAATAACTTGGTTACAGTTAGGTCAGGTTTATATACAAAACTCTAAAATGTATTCTTGTAATGGACACATTGCACAAGCACACGAAGTAGTTAAACAAGTATTACCAAGAATGTATTTACATTCAATACAAAATCTTACCTGCACACAGTACTGAAATCTCAAAATGATCAACCCACTTGAATACTAAGCATTCTTTGTTAAACCTGGACTGGCATACCTGAAATATGCATTTGACAAAGAGTTTTCCTTATTGCATTCACTCTGAAACAGAAATAAAAAAACCTGGATCGATTATGGCAACTATTTTGCAAGCGGAAAAATAACATGTTAGCAGAGGCATTTAAAATCACACGGAAGAAGATTAATGTTCCACAAGCCAGAAAAAAGGAAGCAAAGTCAAAAAAGGTAGTTCATGAAACATAAATTTAAGAAACAGTATCCAAGGCACTTGGACTTGAAGATAAAGAAAGGAAGTCGTCAGTGCTGTTATCAGATTTCCAAAGAGCCAGATGGTTAAAATTCCTATACCTACTGTAAAATGACCAAAGGCCAATTTATGCTCACCCAAAACTCAAGAAAAGGAGCAACTGTCATCTCAACAATGACATGAGCAAACAATTAAACTTGGAAATATTTGATCCTCAAAAACAATTATCTGCATGTCTGAAGGAGGAATGTCATACATGCTTAAAAGTGAAGCAAGGCAACAAAGTGTGGAGGACATCTCACCAGCTCATATTAATCAGACCAGGCAAGAGTTTATGCTTGCATCAGATTTACCCATAATGCAAATATGCTTTTCTATAACCCTAACAGTCAAGACTGCAGCCACAAAGGAGCAATGATGTTACTTTTTGTGTTCAGAATGAATTTGATTATATCATTAGAATTTTAAAGTTATAGTGGAGGATTTACACGATTTCTTGAAAGGACCCACCCTCTCCCAAAAAAATTGCATGCACAACCCTGTATCCGCTACCAAGAGGGAACGCCTATTGAACACGTTCTAGAGCTTACACGAGCCCATTTCTCCTTGTGCAAGCTCTGTTTAAAAGTTGCTGTTTGCATCACTCATACAAGCTTCCAAAAGAAGATTTGCAATTTTTTCACTATGTCGGACTCACCACCGGTAGGTGACAATGGGGACGGGCACATTGGATGGCCTTACATATACATATCACCAGAATGATTCACAATTAGGAGGACTACTTATTATGATGATCCACCTGGAAAAAGGACGTCCTGGACTATACCTTTAACAACGGGCTGTCATAGCTAATGTTTTTCAAAAAGATACCATTGCATCATATTCATGGTTATCTGAATGTTTCTAACCTGTTCCCACTGACTCTGTTGCTCGCACCCTCATCCCACCTTTCAAATTAGACTCTACCAGCTCCTTTCCAGACTGATGCACTATGTATACAGGGGATTCAGTCAGGCTGGCTAAGCTAATCGGATCCAATCAAGCATTGGAAATATCTGCAAGACAATGTATGGGGCCTCTTAATGGTGAATACAGCAGGAGGGTTTCTCAGCCAAGTGCTAAATATGATTACCATAAAGGGGTTAAATAAGAGAGTTAAATTAGAGAGTTTGGAAATATTTATTTTTTATTTTTTTTGCTAATGCATAGAAAGGTAAATTTGTTGAAAAGAGCATTACTTCTTAGTATCTCTTTCAATTTTTTGGTGTAATGTCGGCTGACTAGATATAAGTTTTTTACACTAATTTAGCAATTTGTGGATTTCGTTATGAACGTAAATTCACAGATATATACAGGGAAACAAAGAAATTGGTTTTGTTGGCTGAGCAGCCCACTCATGACAACTAATCTTGTTTTTTGCTGTAATTTGGTTATTTTGTGTGAAGCAAAAGCATGTTGGTGATGTTTAGCTAAAACCAAATCATATTCTGCTCTGGGTTTGAGCTTTAAAATCTCATTATTATTTGAATTTATATATAAAGAAGCAGCTTTGTTTCACCTGAGGCATTGGCAGTATTTACATCATGCTCCTATATGCTGCTCTTTTATATTACAAATTTAGCAGGAGTCAGCTAAAACATTATAAGTGTCCTTCCTCATTCATTGTGGGAATGAATAAAGTCATTTTAAATAAATGCATTGGATAACATAAGCATTAGTTGTGTTCATTAACAGCACAGAATGACAACACTGTTTTTTCCTGCTAATGTGGGTTCGTGTCAACTCGCCCTTTTGCCCTTTCATACCTTGTTGTTTGTTTGAGGGGAACAATAATTTTTATTGATCCCTGAGGGATGCCTGCATTATGCTTGCCTGCTTAATATGGATATGTATCTCTGAAAAAACAAAAAACAAAAAATCAAAAAACAGAACAGACAGAAGCAGGGGGGCTGCTTTGGCATCAGATGTTTTAACACTATTCAAATAGTAAACTTGATGTGTTTTTATGACATATTATCTCTGTCCAAACTCAAAAAGCTTTGCTTTTTTATTGTTTTTATTTATGTAACTTTTTAAAGCTAAAAGAACTTTTTCTGTAATATAAACAGCCACTAGTTTAATTGTTATGCCAAAAATGTTTTCTTTTTCTTTCCTTTTTGTTAATTCATTGCTCATAATTCATTCTTCGCTCATTCCTCAATGATATTATGATGATCAATCTATGCTACTAAACCACAACTTACATATTTATCTTTCATATATACTAATATTTAAGTACATATAAGTTTGAGTTTAAGTACAGTATGTATACTTTCTTCATTTCTTCTGTCCAACTGTATCACATTGCAGCTTTTCTTGTTTGTTGTAATGCACACCATATAATAATGAAAATCGGGAAAAAAAACTAAGTGCAACTGTGTTTTTTAGATTTCAATTTTTATAATGGAAAACAAAAAAACAGAAAAGTGTTTAAGGGAAGTAGATAACAGTGAATAAGCAACCATTAGCATATCCACAGATTTTTAGACAGAGTTTCTGCTGTATAGACAGTTTTCCTGTCTGTCTCAAGCTTATTGAGCTCTGCAAACACCAAAACTGCATATCATCCTTTGTTAAAAGTTCTGGAGAGAAAACCTCTGGTGTAATCTCTATAGGCCTATTAGAAAGTCTAGAAAGGCAGTGAAATTTAATTTTGAAACAACTAAACTAAAGTGCAAAAGTTATACGTTTCCTCTGTTGCTAAAAAAAAAAACAGAAATAGTTAGATAAGCGGATTTGGTCAAAAGGTAGTTTTATAAAAATGTATGATATATTTACATAAAACTAAGAGGACTTAAACCATCAAGCATTCAGTAAGGTTTAATGCTTAAATAGGTTTCTACAGCGGCCTAGTCTTCACCAACTGTAGATAATGAAATGATCTTAGAGTTGGGTGGAAGTTGGTTGAGGACCAAAATGCAGAGAAGAGTTCTTGCACATTTCTTTGATGTGGTTGCAACAGAAGAATAAATCCAATCAACAACAGGCAGGGAAATCAGGAAACAAAACAGGGAGACACTCAGGAGAAAAAAACAGTAGGTATGACGTAATGAAGAGAAACCAGCACTGTGGAACTGCACAGGAGGAGTATATATGGGAGACGGAACAGAGACAGGGCTAATCAGCTGATAAGGAGCAGGTGTGGATAAAAACAACTAGAAGCTCGGGGAAAGGAGACTGGCACATGGGGGCAACAGAGAGTAACACAAAAAAATTCAACACTGCTAGAAAACTACAATAATGACACAAAAATGGGAAATGTTTTTGTCAATAGATGTAAATTTAAAGGTAATTGAATAGATCTATTCAATTTTCTTTTAATTTGTGTTTTTTTAGTACCGTAATTGTATTAATATTTGCAAGAGTAATGTTGATAAAAATAGCTTTTAAACATAATCTATATTCCTTATGCAAGGACATATTTTTTTTATCCGAGTAATTAAAATTAACACCTCTAACATTTACACTGATTTTTTAACATTTAATACCAGTTAGTCATTTCTTGCAGTTTCATTAACATCATTTCATAATACATATATGCTCAGGTCATTAAATGCATGAAGCACAATCCCAAGAGTTACAGGTTTATGTAAAAGCTATTCCGTAAAATAAAATAAAAAAATAAAAAAAACCCCACTGGACTTGGTTTCCAAGATTTGAAGACGTTTCGCCACCTCTTCGGGAAGCTTTCTCAATTCAAATGTCTGAATTGAGAAAGCTTCCCGGAGAGGTGGCGAAACATCTTCAAATCTTGGAAACCAAGTCCAGTGGGTTTTTTAAAACTTTTACTGAATGACTATAACCTGGATGACTGAGAATCTTCATCAGAATATGTAAAAGCTACTTTGCAATTTGCCAGTTGTTATTTTAAGATTTAAGACACTGATTTGCTCCAACATCACAGATTCAAAGTACAGCTTAAATATAAAAAAAAGTAAATTTTATTGTCAGTTCATTTTGACTCAAATTGCTAATATTCATCCAAAAGCTCAAATAAAAGCCAAATTCTAATTGATATTTATTTTAGTCACATTTCATCATCATTGAATTACCTATTTGAATATAATAATGTTAAGTTGCATGGTATTTCAGGACCTGTTGAAAATGACTCATCATAATAAAAATATATTTAAACCACTTACATATTATAATTTCTTAAACGACAGACAGAAAGCTTTTAACATGCACTGTGCAGCACATACACTCAATATTTGTGCTCCCAGTGCTTTTACTTTGCACTTAAGAAATGCAAAGCAAACAATAAGAACCAACCAGATGGCATTGACCACAATATGATTCCTGACTTTGGAAACTTAACATTGGACCTCAAGCAGCTTGGAATTTTTCCATAACTTCACTTCTTTCAAACTCTGGGATTGTTACTTTCAAATTAAGAGCTAAAATAGCTTTAATCTAAAAAAAAAACAGATGCAGGCCACCGAACAGTCCATTCCTCTTCCACTTTCTAGGTAAGACAGTTCTGGCATTAGCAGTGCATTTATACGAGGACTGCAAAAGTTGTAGCTTATGTTCTGAATACATCTGTGTGCTGATTCATGAGCTGACTTCAGTCACAGTCTCTACCATCTATATCTCCCACATCTATAATTGCTTTTGCTTTACAACTGTCTAAAAGCACCAGTTATGCCTGTGCTTGCATACGCTTTATGAACAAACTTCTTCCTTTCTCTTAACTTTCCATTTATACAGTATGCTTAGATAAAAAACTTTGTAAAAGGCTAACTTCTTTAAAGTAAAGCTTTTGTACCTTGTCTCATCATTTCTATAAGTGTTGACAGGACAGCCACTGAGTCATACCATATTTAGAAAATGCAGTTTCCATCTTTAAAAATATTTTCCACTTAGATAACTATTCATTGATATGCACATGCTGCATACAGCAGTATCCAATAGTAGCATCCTACGAGAGATTCATAATGTTATCTTGGGATAAAAATTTTTTTGCACTGCCACAAGGGGGTAAGACACTGACCCCAGCATAACCCAGTGATGGCTTTTAAAGCTTGTTTAACATCATTACATGTAACACACAGTGAGTTATGTGATGATGCGATTAAAGGATTTAGCAGATTAGGGATGGCTTAAAAAAGTGCTGCTTCTACGTAGTCACATCATTACCCCTGATTAAAAGCTAATGAGAGCTGACAATTTTACCCTTGTCCTGTAGGAAGTTATAGTAGAGAAAAGCCTGACAGCACTTATTTTCCTTAATGATAATCAGATATCACCATTAGAGGAGGTCACTTGGGTACAATTAGAAACAAGAGGCAAGCACATTCCTCATGCAGTGGCAGTGTTTACTGTGGGACTTCAAGCTTTTCTTATGCAATCAGGTCAAACTAACACATACAGCTATAATTATTGTCTAACTTCACCATTATGTTATTAGATGAGTCATTTAATCCCATAATCCAATTCTTGGATGATCTATCATGCAGGTTTTGTTTACAATTACTTATGATTTGTTGAGGCGAGACTTAAAGTGAAGATTTTAAAGTGCAATGCCTTCCACCACTCCTTCTTTTCTTTCCAAGTAATTTTGCCTTCTATCAGTTGGGGTTATGCTTATCATAGGTGGGGAAATCATAGCCAGGATCTAAGTCTCGCCACCTAGCATTATTTGAAAAATTATAATTTTCCTTTGCTGAAACCAGTCAAATAAATTCTCTCCTCAGCTTTCTTGATACCTAAATAAATTGTCAATTCAAATAACTCTTCACCAGAATAAGTTCCAGATAACATCAACATTTTGACAGGTATTTGAAAAGTTCATATTTCTTATCAACCTTGACAAAAACGGTTAAATCCCAGGAAAAACAGAAAAGAAGCCCATAGAGCGTGGCGTTTAAACTGCCATTCTTCACCGTTGAGAGGCTGTTCTTTTGCTGAGGCTCTGTGTTGTTTTTATGTCAAACATATCTGTAGGTCCTGTAGACGTAGGTTGTAATAGAACAGAACACTTTCTCTAAAGGTCTCGGGGGATTTCAGCCAGACCGGGGTGTTTTCTTAAGAAGAAATGGCTTGTCTTGGAAATCTTTTTCCTTTGTCTGGACACAAGGAAAATAGAGGAGACCCACAACAATTATTCTGACTGACGTTTGTTCATTTTTTATTCAGCCATTTGATTGGCTTCAGATATAAAAAATGATGCGCCTTTCCCAAGACAAGAATGTAGTTAAAAGCCTAACTGGGGACAGACATTGAGAATTAGCCTTAGCTAAAATGTTGTAGTGTGTGACATGATGCATGAAACATACTTGTCCCTATCAAATAAACGAATAAATAAAAATAAATAAATAAATAATAGTCACATATTTGTGTAAATAAAATCCTGAATTTAAAGCTATCAAACAAGTGATGTGTGATGAGCTCAAAGTGTTTGAGGTTGGAAGGACTCCTCAACATGACATGCTTTTTAGCTCACAAGAGGGACACCACAACTTTACTTCAACCAGTCATTGTTAATTGCAATTCAAAAAAGCAGAATTTTCTTCAATAGGTGAAGTAGTGGTGTAGGGGTAAAATGTCCAACCGATGTATAGAGGTCTTAGTCCTCGATGTTCAAATCCAGGTTGTTTTAATGCACCCCCCACCCCCCCCCCTCTGAACTCTAAGTTGAATTTAAATCAAAGGACGGTTGTCCAACAAATATGTCAAAACATACAAAAATAAAAAATAAATGTTTCAATAAATTTTTTAAATTTAAGGTGGACTGCATATATAAAACTGGGTGCCTCTCTCTAAAAGAAAGAACTTCAAAAGTATGATTGGATATGAAACTGGAAGTGATATGTTGTCTATGACTTATTGAGCAGATTGAACGTGCTGGAAAAGGAGTGACTTTAAACAAAGAACTGCAATAGAATGCAGAAAAAAGCATGAAGTAATGAAGATGTTTAGGTTTAAAAGTCAGAAAGCATCTGGGAAATTATCATTGGTGAAATATGATAGATACACATTAGATTTTGGCAGTAAATTGCAAACATTAAAGGGAAACGCTGTCTTTTTACATTGGGCCCTTGATTTTACGTTATTACATCATTGTTATAACGTCATCCTATGGGCAAATGACTTGAAGGCACAAACTAAACTGTTCATAATTTATCATTTATGGTACGCCAGCATTCATAACATGTAGGCGAATCACTCTCCCCCAGACATCCGTGTTTATGTTTTTTATATTTATATCTTTTAAAAACGAAGCACCGCGTGCACAACGTTATCCACGCCTGCTGGCTACCATTCTTTCTTCCAGTCCGCTGAACTGCTCCTAGTTTTACTCACATGCCTGGAAGATGTCTAGTGCTACTGCCACAGATAATCTTGCTCTCGAAATGGAATTGAACGATTCAGATTAGCTAGCCGAATGAATAGAAGGGGTAGAGCGTAGCTGCCTGTGGCCCGGGCTGCCTGTCACAACTCCAGTCCGGCACGCGGATGACGTCATACACACCCCGCTTTGTTTTTAAAACATATAAATATAAAAAAATATAACCACGGATGTCTGGGGAAAAGTAATTCGCCTACATATGAATGCTGGCGTACCATAAAGAATAAATTATGAACAGTTTAGTTTGTGCCTTCAAGTCGTTTGCCCTAGGAAGACATTACTTGGATATAACCTAACCAAATCTCTTCAGAACAGCTCCAAATGACAAAAAACTCATATGGGTTAGTAGAACATGATGTAATAAAAAAAAAATAAAAATGGCTTTCCCCTTTAATATCTTAATCTTCTGTCTTTTAACATAGTTGTGTTGTAGCCACATAGGTCACTGCTTCCTTCTATAATAAATGACACATTAACCTAGTCTTCACCATTGTAACACTGAATGTTGCTGACTGTTTGCAGACAAAAATATCAGCAAGGGGGGGAAGTAAAAATAAAGACTATTTAAAGAAACATTAAAAAAAAGAATGCCATCTAAATCTCGGATGACTCACGTTTTGCCTTTGGAGACAGAAGACATTAAAATTCCAAAGCTACAGATATTTGGCAGCAGCTCTGTGACACAAATGCAAATGTTTTATGTTAATACAAACTTGTTTGTTCACCATCTATGCTTGTATAAAAATAATTCAAATATAGGTACAAGCATTTAGATAAAATTCTAAAAGTCAAAGTTAAGATAAAGGAAATCATTCAAACTGTCCTGCTGATAAAAGCGGAGCAACTTTTTTTTTCACATCTGTCGCATAACCTTCACCTGTCATTTTACGCAGAACTACTCCTCTGTCTGTAAGTGATGCTGTCATTTCCATTTGATTCAACTTCAGGCATAGAGAGAAAAGAAGAGCAGGCAGCAGAGAGGAAAGAAGGGAGATGGATGAAGACAGGAAAACATTGCTGTTTTCATGTCACTTTTGAGAGCAAAGACAAACTAGACGGAAGGAATCGATTGAAGCACACGTCTTTGGAAATACAGCAGCTGAAACGATCAAACAACAAAAATTAAAGAAAAAAGTAAATGTATTTCCCAGTCTTAAGTCACTAAGGGTAAACAAAGAACATTCTATGACATTCCTTATAAAAGATGGATAATCTCTTTCAAAGAGCAGGAAGGGTGGGTAATCAAATGAAATGAACATCTCAATAAAGGAGGAAATAGAAATTCAAATTGCAGCTTCAGCAAATAGAGTGCACATCATTCACATCTGCTATCATTTTCAGAGTAATGATAATAGCAGCAGGGCCATTATCTCTGGACCTGACCCAGGACTCCACTGCATCATTTAAAGATGACCCAGCTGACAGCCTTAAGGCACAAAAGCTCCTTGCTGGGCACTCAAAATCCTCGTTTTCTGAAAACTGTTTTCCCCCTAAGGCTCATCAAATAGTGTTTTAATTTATCTAAATGGTATTCTTGACCTAAATAAGTGACCATTTTGGTTTTAAAATGAAACCACCTCTGAAAATTATTTTCTTTTTCCTATTATCCAGATAATAAAAAAAGCTAAACAAAAAGCAGAATGTACAATTTCAACTAATTTCAACTATTAATTTCAATTTTGGACTACTTAAGTTTTTTTTTTTTTACTAGAATTGAACAGATCTTTTTATTTAGAGTTATGTGTTAAATGGGGGGCAACAGCTGCACTTAAAATCCCCTCAAGAAACAACACCAAATCTCCTACTGTATTTGACCTTTTTCAGCAGGGATCAGGCTCCCTCTTGTGTTGTTCAAGCACCCCTCCTGTACATGTTACAAGCATGGTCCAGCTCAAACAAAGTCTATCTGGGAAGCTACAAAGCTGACTAATAAGTAAAGCATCTGGAGCAACATAACATTTGTGTGAGGTATCGTAGTAATGAGAACGGACCTAGAGTACCATGGTACGTGACGTTTGTCCTCAGAAATCAAAAATTACAACCTCAAAGTAATAGATTTCAAACGAAATGCCCCTGGAAGTGAGTGCAACAAGACGGTACCCAATATGCTGGTGAAAAGTTTCAGTCATTCAGGTGATAGGCCTGGCTGACCAGGCAAGATTTTGTGGCCAACAATGACGCTAACGACTCCCTCTTTGGAGGCATAGGCCAGAATAGGGTAATGCAGGCAAAACAAGACCACAGGTCCACCCCATTACTAAGGGGTGGACCTGTTCTCTCAGTTCAATTTGCATGTTTTCTAATCCATAAAAAGGCTTTAGGCTACTTTATAAAGCTTGGAACTCAACGCTAATCCAAATACAGTAGTAACCATTCAGAATGCCCCCACTTCCCTTGATGGGCCCTTGGCTGGTCCTTGGCTATTCCCCTACAATTCCTTTTTAAACATCTAAAATAGATTTGTGGACTTTAAGATCTAAAGAGAAGCCTCATCTCCTGGTCAGACCCTGTAATTCAATGAAAGGGTGGAGTCAGAGTAAAAAAAAAAAAAAGCACACCCACGAGAAGGCCAGTGGCTTGAAGTTGGAGGGGATTTGGCTTCCATCTGGCTGGCTTTTGACTGGGAAACGCCATTTTGATTGGCTAATACTGTATTTTGAATTGAAAAGGCTTCCTGAATGGGAAACAAAATGTCTTCAAACTTGGAAATCAAAGTTCAGTGGTTTGTTTTTTAGCTTTTTTGGGATCTCACCCAACTTTTGCATTCATGATGGATGCTACTTGTGTTGATGGTAGTTAAACTTTCCTATTTTACCTGTTTGTCTCAGTTCTTTATTACGGAAATTGAACTAGTCACTCCTGGTCAGTGTTTAGACAACAATATGTTTCCATTGATTGTATGCACAGTAGTAGCCATTCAAAATTTCCACACTTTCCTTAATGGGTCCTTGGCTAGTCCCCTACAATTCCTTTTCAAACATCAATCTTTATACTAAAATATTTTTTCTCATGATTTGTTGACATCAAGATCTAAAGAGAAGAGTCATCTCCTGGTCAGACCATGTAATTCAGTGAAAGGTTGGAGTCAGAGTAAAAAAAAAAATTCAAACCTAGGAGAAGGAGGGGGTCTCTCCAGTGGCTGGAAGTTAGAGGGAATTTGGGTGGGAGTAAGGGGTGGAGGCTGCCATTAGGCTGGCGTTTAACTAGAAAGGGCTATTTCGAATGGCTGCTACTGTACTGTATGCCACATACGGTGTAGGAAACTGGTTTGTCACACCAGTTAAATCATTGGCTGCAGGAGCCATAGAGAATTTACAAGGTGGTAACAGGAACCCATTTATCTCAGATGACCTTACTCCAAATCATCAAAGTCAGCATTAGATGGAAAGCACCACTTGAAACAAGGCTGGTCAGAGATGATTGCTATCCAGCCCAAAAATGTTTTCAAAAGCATTTAGATTGGTGGAGCATGCAGGATGGTCAAAAATGGTATATATTCCATTGTATGGCATGGGTTGTGAAGTGCAGATTTATTTTTATTTGAAAGATCAAGTTGTTATTTTACAGCTCAAAACTGGAAGCTTGGGGAAAAAAAAAAAAAAAAAAAACAAAAAAAACATAACAAACACTACAACCGCTTAAACTAGAAAACATAGAAAACAACACCACCAAGACATCCTGTGAAAACTGATAAAACTGTTTAGTTTTGGTCTGAAGAAAGAAAATGACCAGTTATTGAGGTATTGTTCCAGCTTTACTATCACATGTTTTTCTGTCCCTTGCACATGACCTAAGAAAAAAAAAATAACTCAAATGGAAAATAGACCTACTTTTGCCTCTAACACCTGCTTTAGATTCTTGCATGGAAACATGGACAGTACAGATCCTCCTAAACTTCTTTTTTAGGACAATGTAGTTATGACACTGCAACCTGTATGGTATGCTCATAAAAGGATTTTCTTCAGCCATACAGTATCATCCAGCAGAGCCCATTAATATTACAAGAAATATCTAAGGAGCCAAAGAGCATAACAGTGCCACAACCTGCAGTTGCACCCTTAGTGGGCTTAAATTTACAGTTCCTTTTAGGCAGCGCAGATACAAAGAATCTTTAAAGCTCAGAATAAATTGTCCATATAAATCATAGATGCAGACGTTTATCTTAGGGTTTCCATAAAAGAAAAAAAACCTCAAGCATGCTATATTATCCCCACACTGCAAAAAAGGATTTAAAAATGAGTTAAAATGTTTAAATTAAGTGTATTTACCCTTAATTTGCGCAGGTTAACAACACGATTGGCCAAATGGAATGAGTATGTTTACTCTTAAAAATAAGATAACTAGATAATATGCACTTAAAATAGGACAGAACATTTTTTATTTTTTTTATTTGAATAAAATTTCCATTGGCAAAGACTCACTAACCTCCTCAATTCAAGAAACAATGCACTTATTTTAAGAAAAAATGACGTAGACTTAGACTTTAGATTTTGTTAGCCGTGCATTATATTAGGCTAACTCAAAATTACCCTTGTTTGTATTTGCCTTGTAAAGGACTTTCTTAACTGTAGTACTTTAACTAAGAAAACCATGCTTTACTTTCAAAAGTAAAGCATGATTAATGTTAAAGATATTTAGTTCTCCTTGAAATTATATTGTTTAGTAAAATAAATTAGTCTTTCTAACAGCTACATATGAATCCAGAGCAAATTAGGTTTTTCCTCCATCAGAAACACTTTGTTATACATTGACTTAAATGTTATATTTGAAGGACCGTTTTGAATATTCTTTATCAATAAGTTTTCTTTTTTTTTATTAAAACTGGAAATGCACAGCTAAATAAAAAAAACAAAAACACTGAAAGGAAAACTGTATTATTTCAAAGATTAAAATATTAGTCAGGTGATATATGATCTAAAGAGCTGATTAAACCTCAATCTTTAGTTTAATTAGATTTGAATATGCAAAAGTTCTGTACTTAGAAAGTCAGTGAACAAACATTTAGAGGGAATTGAATAAAATGCGAGATTTATAATTTCCTCTAGAAAGTTTGTTATGGAGTAATAAGCCGGTTTTTAATGCTTGTAACATGTACAAAGCCTTTTGCTTTCACTTTAACGGGATGGATAATTTCACTTTTTTCAGATGCTTTGAAGCCAGATCATTTTCTAGCTCACACTTTTGGGCCTGGAACTGTAAGTAAACAAAGACTTAGCCATACAGAATACAAAGTAAAGAGGTGAAAAACTCCCTGCATGAACAGCATAAACCCACTGACTAACAGCTCCTTGGGAGGAAGAGTTGCAGCATTTCATTTGCATTACGCACACCCCTCCACAGGGTGAATCAGGGTGCATCTCTGAATGTCTTGATAGTCTTGATTGAGTAATTGAAGCAATATCCTTTTACCATTGTTTAAAAATTAGGCCATATATTGATGTTGTCTTTATAATCCTTAGTTGTGTCTCCCATATTTTAGCTGCTAGAGCTGTAATGCTGAGACAAAACAGCCATTAATTCTGCTTGGTTTAATACACATTTTTGTACACATACACATAATACATTTTTGCCCATCTTGAGTTTCATCAACTCAATTTGTCACTGTCATGGCTACTTTGCAGAATGTTATTGATTTCTAATTCATCAAATGATTTATTGACCATTATTTCATTAAAATCTGGTTTTATTTTCCCTATTTCCCTCTTATTTACACTGAACTGTTTAAACTTATTAAAGTTTAAGTTTTAGTCTTTGTTGTTTATTTTACTTCTTAATTTCCCTACAGTGTATATTTTTACATATGTTTTCATTTTTCCTTAATCATTTAATTGAATTGTACTTCCATTGTTAAGGAGATTCTTAAATGAATTATTTTACCAAGGGGGCTTAAGAATTAAACTTCAACTTCAAATATTATTCTTAACTTTTTTAATAACTGCAGTTGGTACTTATTTTTATTTATGAATAGCCTAATTTTCCTAATGCACAACATTGCTCCAAGTTTCAAGATATATACCTTGCTACAAGAAGTGTCTAGTAAACTTCTTTCATATCAAGAGATCACAAGTCAAAAGAGTAGGCAAGCAGCTCTTTGCAAGATATGGGAAACACACAAACCTGCACTTAAATTTATGGGAGAGTTACACTTTATGCTCCACCCTTTGATCTTTTAAATCCAAAATGCATTCTCCTTTCATCTGTTCTTGCCCTTCTGTCACAAATAAACACATTTGAACATCCCACTCACCTGTAAATTTTGTATCTTGTAGAAAACCCCTGCTGGAACCTTTCTCTGAACTCTGTGTACTCTGGACATCTGTGAAAAGGTCCTTTTTCTGACAGCAGCCAGTCCAGCTGCCCCCCACTCTGCCTTGTATTAAAGCCCCATGCTGAGGAGCTTGAGGGGGACGAAGAGGTGGAGGAGGAGGAGGATGATGAGGATGATGGGGATGATAGAGAACCATGAAGTGCTTTTCCACTCTGTCCCCCGCTGGCCAGTTGTTCAGCTCGGGCAGGCAACGGCAGCCATAGCAACACCAAAGGCAACCATAGGAGCATCAAGGAGGATGCCGACCATCTAGCAAGGCTGGCAAAGCCATGGAAGCACCTCTTTTTTCTCATTGGCCAAGGAATTGCCATGGTCCCGGTGATGTTGCACTAAGGCACCTTGGACCGGCATTTCTTCTGGCACTCACCTCTTGCAGGCCTAAAAGAAACAACAACAACAACAAAAAATTGTTAAAGCATGTTTGGTTGTGTTTAGGAAATCTAAGTAATGAAATCTAAGTAATTCGGCTTGAGTACACTTTGCCATTGACTTAAACTGAGCCACAGAGTTTTAGTAAATAAAAGAATAAGTCGACCAAAATTTGCTTTGCTTTCTTTTTACACAAAATCACACCTCAACATATAAACAAAATGATACAGAACTCCTCAATCTTATTTTGGGGATTTTGCTGAACATTACAAGCAGACATGCTTTCTGTAGGATGATGGAATAATAACATATTTGCACCTCTCACTAGATTTACCAGAATTTATTTGGCTAAAAGTAAAGCATACATGTTACATTGAATGAAACCAGAACAGTTACCACCAAGCTTGTATTTTAGTGAATACCTATTAGTCTCTTAATACCATACAAAAAATTAAGATAAATGATAAATTAGCTCTTAAAAGTAAAATTGTTTCCGTAAATTCAAAAAAAAGGAAAAATAGTGCTATTTAAGTTTACATTTATAATGAATTTTATTTCAACTTTAGCTGCTGTCACACAACTTCCTATCTTGCCTTATACGCTGCCATTTTTGAAAATACTTGTTATTTGGATGTTTTTGAAAGGGAAGAATTACTGGAATATCAATCCAAGTCCTGTTTTATAAACGTCTGTTGCCTTCACCTTCTCCCATTCTGAATAGTACATCTATATGAGATTAAGGCATAAAATTCCCAATGTTACCTAAATATAATTGGATATGTTACTTATCAGTGATGTCAGTCAATAGTTTGTTGGTAGTTTTATTTATTTTTTTGTGGGCCTCATATCAGAGCATTGGTTGATCTTAGGAAATTAAAACTCCCTGAGTGTCACCAGTAGGTCAGACAACTTTAAACACTAAATCAGAGGACAAGCAAAGACAGAAGTTTCCCTTTTTATTTTCAAGCGAGCATTTGCCAGATACGTCTTTGTACCTTACAGGTAGTTTTTGTTAACCAGTCCTGGAACTCTATTTTTTAATTAATCAGACATAAGTTAGAGGCTCAATGAAAGTGTTTTGTCTTCCCAGAAATCCATATTTAATTGCATGACAACTAAACACAAAACCCTATGTTAGACAAGAGGCATCTGTTTGTACTGCATTATGTCTTACTTTTTAAAAAAAGTACTGCAAAAAAGTAACCCTTTTTTTTTTATTGAAAGATACATGATCAGTTTACGAAAAGTTGAGCCAAACCAACAAAGTCTCTGTCAAAATAGTTTAGATGGTTGTTGTCTCTTCAGGTACATAAGACCAAACACAAAATATCAGTTGGATAAGTCAGCACATTTGAACTAAAAACGGTACAGTCCAACAATAAATATGGCCGCAAAGGTGTAAGGTACTCCAAAATAATGTAACACTTTATTTCCTCTTTAAGGCTTCTTGAAAGGCTTGAGCAGCAGATTATAAAAGTAAATTAATTTCTCAAAGTCAGATGAATCAGGTACATTTATATACCATGCTATTGTTTTCATTTCAATTATTGTTGACTGCTCAAAGCACTATTAGGTAAATCAGAAGTCTTACTTTATATCTAGAAGTAAGTAACACTTGATTACAGTAAATTTCAAATCAGACATTTTGGTTTTATTTACGAAAGGAACATGGTGGCCAACATATAATTTATATACCTGGTCAGAGCGCCTCCTTGTGCTGATGCATGTCAGCCTGACTTTTCTCAATCTGTCCCAGGGCAGCTATAGCTACAATCTAGCCTTCCACCATCAGCATGTGAATGTGTGTGCGAAAGATGAGCACTGTTTCCCCTAGGATCTTCCTTTTCATTATCTCTGAATTGCATTTTATGTATTTAGGTAAATCTCTCTCTCTCTCTTCATTTCAATATCTTTTTATTTCCACACCCCTTCATCATATTTTTATCGTTCTAGTTTGTTTTGTTTTTTTCATCAGGCTTTGTTACATTTAGCTCTTCTAGTTTGAGGAGTCTTTTTTAACGGATCTCTTAGCGGATGCAAGTGGAAAACTATTTTTATTAACTCTAATCCAGTTACATTTTGGGAAAAGATATTAAAACATTAACATAGACAACACTGTGGGTTATGATCCAACTATGGAGCTTGATAAAGTAAGTTGGACAGCAGAAAAAATGAAGGAACCATGTTTTTGTATTTAACTAATTTAGGAAAAAAAGCGGTCATATTATTACATTAAAAGAGGTCAATATAAAATGACTCCTGCAAAATCTTCGAAAGATAAAAAAGTATTTCTAATACTCTAAGGGATGAGAGTTTGAGATTGCACCACTGTGACATGGCAGGGAGTTTCAGCTCTGTGATTTGTGTGTTTGGACAAGCATGTCATCAAACGCCTCAACACATATCAGTGAGTGTTAGCAGCACAAGCCACACCATGGTTTGAGTGTGAATTCTCAGCATCAGAAAATGAAATTTCCCCTCGTTCTAATCTTGGTTTCATTAGACAGCTAAAGCAACACACAGACACACACAGACACGCACACGCAATAATGCCTTACAGAATTTTACAGAGCCCTCATGAAAAGCTGAGACTCGATCTTCATTTCAATGTTAATGACTAGCAGGATTGCAGAGAGGACTCTTCAGGGACAAATCAGCATTTCAGAACAAAAATGTAAAGTAGCAGACAAGATGCTTTAAGTGGATTGGGATCTTAAGTATTCCCTGTGTATCTTACAAACAAATTAGGAAATTAATTTCAGGTGGATAAATACAGGCTCAGACATGAAAAAAATAAATAAAATGCTACTCAGGGAGTTGCATTTTTCATTTTCACCAAATGTATCGTGAGGTTACTCTGGTTTAAAATGGTAATTAAGGAAGCCATCTGTAAAACAGATATATGTATTTATGCAACTAAAAGCCAGATCCGACCTTGATGAAGAGGATGTTGATGTTGTTTTATGTGCCGTCCTTCCCTAAAGTAAAATGGGTGCAAATTAAAACATTTTTCAGCTTTGGTTATATAATATCTCAGTTTAGTAAGTGTTGTCACAGGCAAGAATTATTTGCTGAGCTTATAAATAACCCCTGATGTTTTTAAAGGGCTTTTTAAAAATTGAAAATAACACTTTGAAATACTAAGAGATCCTGCTGGAATAAAATCTTTCAGTGACAGAGACTTTAAAAAGACATTTTGCATCTATCAATAAAGTTCAACGGAAAATAAAGAGCAACAATACAAAATAGAAAAAAACCTTCAAAAATTCTTAACATTATTCTCAGAAAAAGAAATACTTTGGTGTATCACATTTTCCAACTTGTTATGTCTTATTTGTAATGTATTTATTTATTGTACTGTATTGCATTCAGAGGTTTAACGTCATCATTAAATTATCAGTCTACTTAAATGATTTGCAGTGTGCCAATACATCCAACTCATAAAACATGATATTACATGATTTTGAATTTATAAAACGGGATAAGAAGATTCTACAATTAGTAATAAACAATGCATGATGAGTAAAGAATGCATAAGCTTTAATATACAATTGCCTTCTTGCTTCCCAATGAAAGTAGGACAAAGCCAAAAAAAACATTGGGAATGCTCCTTCGTGTTTCAGAAACTGGGTTTTAGAAATCTCTGTTCATTGTTGCATTTCGAACTTCACCCTTACAGTTTTTAGTTACTCTGCACACTGATGCTGGCACTGGCTTGAGATGAAAACACACAAAAAAAGAAATAAAATGTCCTTTTTTTAACACAATATGTATTTGGTTCTGGTCAAAGTCAAATATTCATATATATATGTATAAATATTACATGAATAATACAAAGCTTGTGTATTTAAGGTTTCTTCATGAAACCCCCCACCCCCCGGTGGCACCAACACAGACATGTCCATCCCCCACAGGAAAACAAAAGATAATGGCAAACGAATTGACTGCAGGTAATATCTCACCCATAATCTCTTAACAAAACAAAACTTAAAAACAGGGTTGAGTGATGGTATGATATGCTGGCCGTACAAATTTAAAACAATGGGAATTGGCAGCTGCAAGTATGAGATAGAAAATACCACAACATCAAAGCAGATGCTCTAAATGTTAAACATAGCTGTATTATTGGTGTGTTGGCCTAGTAGTCACAGCAGTGCACTTGTGCATTGAGAAGGTTACAAGTGCCCGGTTCGATCCCCACAGACTTCCGCTCTGGGTCCCTGAGCAAGACCTTTAACCCCAAACTTCTCAAAGGGCACCACACAATGGCAGCCCACTGCTCCCCAACGGATGGGCCAAAATGCAGAGAATACATTTCCCTATTGTGAAACAATAAAAGGATTTACATTATAGACTGCTTGTATTATTAAAAGCAGAGGCACAGTATTTATCCCCTTTTGTTGCTAAAATATTAGACTATTTGATATAAAATATGATATTGTAAAATAACTTTCCACTGTTTAACTTGCAGCAATTTTATGATTCATTGATGGTTATTTGACCTTAATTCTGAATTTGAAATATAATGAATCCGTTTAAAACGTGGCAACACTTTAAGTACTTGTGGACAGGAAAACCATAATTTTTCTATTTTCAAAAGCAGGACTAAAGATATTTTCCTGGACCAGAAATAAAATAAAGAGCTTAAATTTGTGTTTATTGAAAAAGCTGTAATAATATACCAAAGTAGCTTTCTTTGACACAACTGACCAGCAATTAAGATCAACAGCTTTGGATGGGGCAATGCTGCATTACTATAAGTTCTGGTTACTGCTTTACATTAGGCTGCAGCAACAATCAAACACAACATTTTAGTGGTTTTAAAACTGTAATCTTTTAAATCTTTAATATACCATGAAGCCAGTTACCAGCTAATGCCCAAAGGATTTCTCTTGAAATGAGCTTAAACACGTTCTTAGTCAAAAGAAAATATTTTTCGACTTTACAAGGCTGGAAAATGAAACTGAAAGATGTACATTCTTTAGCTTCTTAAACTGCCTCTATCTTATAGAAATAGGCATTCAGAATAAAAGTCAGCCTCCCCCTCTGCTTCCTCCTTTGAGACTCCACTGCTAATTATAAAATGCATAAAACATGCTGTGAATGCCAGCAAGACAATAGTAGGGAATAGTGAATTTTTAGCCTTGACATTTAATGTTCACTTTGCATTATTCACACACACCCTTTGCCTATTTACCCTTTTCCTCCAACCAAATCTGGGAAGGTAGGAGCTAAAGCAAGAAGCCATGTTCATATTGAATCTATTTTGGAGAAGGCAAGGAAGGAAGTAGAGGTGATGTTCACACAGGGGTGCGAGGGCATCCTGGTGGAATGGAAAAATCGACCACGTGTCACAGTTAAATAACATCTCAGGCTCGCCAGGGTAACACGAAGCAGAGACCTATGCTTATTGGATTTTTTTCTTCTACCTTTCCTGGGCATTGCAGGGAAAGAGTGATTCTGCTGTGTTTGCACAAGAAAGGAGAAGGTAGGGAGGATAAAAAGGGAAATGAGAAACAGAAAATGTTGGAAAGGGGAAATGAAGGAAAACAGGAAGAAATCTATTGACAGAACAACTTTCATCTAGAAAAAGGGGACCTTTGTAAGAAAAGGATGAGTAACTTCCGCTTAGTTCCCACCCAGCTGCTGAGTGACCAGGCCAAGTGGAAAGATACAACAAATGTCCTGACCTACTGACTTTTTTAAGGCCTTGCTGCTCTAGGGAATGTAAGAATTATGAGGGTACACCAGTGTTCAAGCCTTTTTTTCCCCATAGTCATTTAGCCCATCATTTGTTTTGTGCTGCAGAGAGAGCTGCAACAGAATCAGGGTGCTGCAAGTACCTCTGCTTAGAATAACTCTGTATCCTGAGTTATGGCTGTAGATCAAAACATATGCAGTGTTGAACATTTCAACATTTTGGTTCTGCAAGTCCATATGCTGCCAGGCACCTGGTCTGGACCCGTGGCAGAATTTAAAGCTGGTGTAGGTCCATCTCCATTAGAGGCCAGCTGTATTCCTTGACCCAATATGTTCACCACTAACCTTCAGTATTATATTATGAGAGTCAGCAGCAGTAGTCAGCCCAGGCGAACACCTGCTCCTAACCCCCTTTAGATTCAGGCATGCTCCATGCACATCAAAAGTAGGTAAAGAGAAGTAGGGGCGAGAGTTAGATAAATACTGGTTGAAAGGCAATGATATCAACATCGCAGGATAATAGAAGGATAGGTTAACAGAAGAGTAAAAGACAACAGATATGGAATAAGAACAACAGAGACGAAAGGAAATCCACATTTACATTTTAATGAAGGCTCAGTCTGCATAGGTGCAGCTTATGCAGGCAGCAGTGAGCCATTGAATGGTAAAGATGGCCATCTGGACATCCACACAGTAGTCTATGTTGTTTTGCTTTGTAATAAATAGTGTTTTCCTTTCAATCTCTATCATTATAATTTCTTGGGCAGTGCAAACTGTTAAATTTATGTATTGAGATTTTTTGGAGCCTCAACCAATCATATATCATGAATTCAAGAGAGTTAATAAAATCATAGTATTATATTTACTTTCCACGAAATAGAGACATGAAGACATGAAAGATACAATAAAGCACATCAATGTTTAAGTCTTTAAAATGCACATGTGAGCTAATAACTTTGGAATTTCAATGACAAAGTGAGAGTTATTCATAGCCTCAGGTAAGTTCAGCTTGATGAACATGATTTCTAGCCCTATTTTCAAAGAATAAGACAGACTTTTGTGTTTTTCAGACAGATCTTTCTTATAAAATCAAAGATACACGTTTTTTTGCCAAGAAAAATTTGAGAAATATTTAACCAAATACAAATTATCTCCTTTCTTTTACTCATTTTCTATAAATTATCTGAATAGACATTAAATATGTGAAAAAAAATCCAACACAATAGATTACACTATTAGAAAATACAAAAACCATTTCAGAAAAATAGAAAATAAATGCTGATCTTTTGGGCTAATAAGTGTAGTGTGTTTTCAGATGAATGTGTTATCAGAGTGTTAAATGATTTATGGTTTCCTAGTTAGATGCTGTACAAAGGCTCTGCTGCAAAAAGACTGCATGATATGATGACAGCAGCGTCTGGACAGAAGCCTTGTAAGAAGCTGATGATCAAGTCTCTGGGTTGCTATTAAACAGCCCCCGTTTCTGTGTTGTTTTTTTCTCATCACAAGCCAAAATCTTTTTCTTTTTTTTAACTAATCAAAATAAATTAATAAAAACTGCTCATCTGTGGAAAACCAAATGTTATAGAAATAAAATAAAATATGTGTATCATTCTTTTTTTTTATTTAACCCAATGCATACAATCAAAAAATTTGATAGACAAATGTAACAAAAAAGTTACATCTGCCTATCAAATTAAAAGTAAATTAATCTGATCACAAGTGTTTTTTTTCTGATGCAAACATTAAAAAAAATAGTTTAATGAGTTTGGGATGAATATGGAAGGTTAATTGTTAAGCAGTTTGAATGTTTAGCGGGGAAATACAAAATTAAAAACCAGTAGCTGTTTTCCATGTCAAAAAAGAAGTTGTTCCTTAACCAGTGTAGCATTCATTTCTTCATTCATTCAAATTAAGAAAAAATACAAAAACAAAGTTCTTTACAAATTTGTTTCATAAAAAATTATATAGAAAAACAGAGAGCGGTTCTTTTTTATTTTCTTATTTTCTTTCCAATTCAAATAGAGAAGAAAATGAAAAAAAAAACTTTTTATTTTATTCTATTCTATTTTGGGTGCTGAGGTAACCAGAGGTAGTTTAATGAGTCTGGGACATACATGGAGGTTTAGGCTAAACTAAGATGACTGGGTGCTTTTATTCACAGTTTCGGTTGTTTGTAAGTAGGGTGACCAGATGTCCTCTTCTTCCCAATTATGTCCTACTTTTCATAACTAAAAAAAATGTCAGGGTGGAATTTCAAAATTGTCCAGGATTTTGGTCGACTACAGTGCAGCAGAACCGAGCTGTCAGCACCGTGGTGAAGTTGGTTTGAAGTTGGATTATGGATATTCAAGCTCGCGGAGTCAGCCGGATCTAGCAAACGGTTGTTTCGACTGAGGGACTCCAATTTCAGCCAGCCACACGCGGTGGTGCAGTTAGGGACCGTCAACAAATCTTTGAACCAAGCACTCTGAGAAACAAAAATCAATAAATTCCTTATCTTATGACCAGCGAAGACTAAACTAATATAAAATCATGCCAACAGATAACATATGAAAGGCTCACTTGCTTTTATGCAATTTTAAGCTAATTTCAATTTAAGTTATTTTTAAAGACAAAAGTTGGGACTTTTCTTCAATAGCTTCCAGGTCATGTAACCTACTTACTCAAATTCTTTGTGAAATTGTTTTACAACATTAGCCTGATGAGGCACACTCATTCTTACTCCATTATAAGCCTTTGTATATTAAAAAAATATATATTTTAATAGAAAAATAATTGATATTTCTTCAATAGCTTCCAGGTCATGTGATCCACTGACTCCAAATCTATGTCAAATTGTTCTACTACTTTAGCCAGATGGGGCACTAATTTTTATTCCATTTCAAGCCTTTGTATATTTTTCGGCAGGCGGGGGGGAGCATACCATCACCGGGTCGGGTTCAGTCGCTCCGTCCCCGGCTGGCTCCGGACCGGGACCAGCCCCAGAGCTGATGGCTCATTTGAAATGCCCAGTCCGGTCCTGTCAGCGGCCCAGCAACCTGAATACCTAATTGCATAATTAGACTACAGTATATATAATGTTCTGGTTGAGCAACCAACCTCATATAATTTTAATTTGAGTGTCCATGACATTTTTTTTATGTTGTAACCGATGGATATTAATGATCTCATTGACATCTCTGAGCACTTTAAAGCATCCAGTTCCACCAACATCGCTGATATTTCTTTGTTTTACCAATTTTAAAACATCTTGTGATTTTGTGAAATTTTCATTCTTTATGCTTTTTGCAGTCTTATGAAACTATTCCATGACACAGTGTGTCTCAAGATTAATAATCTTGGACATTAAGTTGATTGTGCACTTTTTACGCTCACTACAGGCAAAAACAGTCATAACAGAAGTTGGTGAGAATCCAGTTAGGGCAGTCTGCGCTCAGGAACACAGAAACTCAGGAGATGGACAGTGACACTGGAGAGAAGAACCAGTGAAAATGAGATTAACAGCTGAGGGGATTGAGAGTGATTGGGAGAGTAGCAGTTGCATCTGCTTACCCTAATTAGCAGAGCATAATGCCCACTAGGAAACTATCAAACATACAGCTTATCCAAGGCCAAGCAAAGCTTTTTTCAATTAATTGAATAAAATCTTCAGAATTTAGGTTTATGACATTATGTATAACCTTCTATATAAAATTTTAATCTAATGAACATCTACAGTATTACACTTACAGGAGTACAAAAAATGATTAATATCAAAACAGCCTATTTTTGCTTGTTTTCTTATTAAGAGCAGAAATATTGGAGAGGGTTTAAAAAAATAAAATGATTATTTTTATTTTTCCCCACATTGCTCCCTGGTTGGCTGACATTAGACGGCTGACAAGAATTGATTATATTCTCGTTTGAATAAATTTAAATGTATAACCGCTAATGTAAAAAAAAAACAAAAAAAAAAACTGTTGAATGACATAAATAAGACTTGCCTATTGCATCTGCTAATGTGTGGAAACTATTTTAGTAAATATTCCGAAATCAGCTTGATAGGTTGAATGGATCATACAATGTGCCACACTGATGTTGTCTAGGCTCAGCAGAACAGCACCAGCATCTATCTTACAGACCTCAGCAATCTGTTTCCACCAGATTGAACCGCATCTATTGATCTCCGCCTTCAATCCTCGAGGCTGGCTGAGTTTTTTGAGGCAGCTTGTTGACAAACCCAAAAATGGGAGGCAAAAACTTCATGATTAAAGCAGAAAAAGGTTGATCATCATGCTCGAGCTAACGCCTGCATGTATCTCTCAATAATTTATGAGGCTCTCTCTAAACACCCCCAGACAATTGGGATGCATGGACTCCACCCAGCTAGCTCTATTTTTTTTTTTTTTTTTTTTTTTTTAGAAAAAACACCAGACTATACAAAAAAAACTTGCTGGTACTCCAAGAAAAGAAGGACTAAGGATTAAAAAAAACAAGTTTGACCTGCAGTTAAAAAGCGTGACTGTATTAATTAAGGGACAACAATAAAAAGAGTATCAAAGTGCGTCTGATTAAAGACGGATCTAATTGGCTTTTCACAGGCGAACAGCGCCTACAGGGTAAGACTTGAAGAAGCAGGTGGTGGCAGCCACACACTGATAGAAACTCTTTTCATGCACAAATGGCAACACACACGCATGCCCAAATTAGCGAGCAGCGAGGTCAGCAAGAAAATCTGTGCAGCCGAATGGTATTAATTTTCTGAGACATGCTGATGCCTTGTGGTTAAGTATCAGAAGCTGTACAAATTTCTATCGAGTGGGCCTTGTGTTTGTGTGCTTATGTCTGTGTGTATGTTTTTCTCCACACAACCTGTTAAATTTGTGTACATGTGAAGGTCCAATCACTGTGCTCAATTTTCAGCAAGACAAACAGCTATATGGTCAATTAAGGATCATCAATACTCCTGTTAACATCTTTATCAACTAATAATTAGGAAAACAGCAGCCTGTCAACTACATCAATGGTTGAAAGGCATTTTAGACTCTCACACAAACCAGTAGAAGCTTCTTTAACCGCCTCTGTGTGTTGTTTAAACATCACAAATTGCTTGTTTGAAATTCAGTTGCAAGCCTCAACCAGATCCAACTGGACACCCAGGGAAAAGAATTGGTGCTGGATATTTATTTTTTTTGCTCACGGCAGCCTTTTTATTCTCCGTGGCTCAAAGTGAACAAGTGTTGGATTGGTGCTGCTGAGTGGTTTCATTACTAACTGTGGTGTTACTTTTTTTTTTCTCTCACAGGATGGATTTCCTAACTAGTTAAGAGGAATGGGAGAGCTATGTTCTCCACCACATGATCAACCAACTAATAACTGGAAAATGTAATTATAATACCAAACTTTTCCATACTTAATTAAACTTATTTTGGGTGCAAAGGTTTGCTGTCAATATGTCACTGAAGAACTGTAATATGTATGTTTGATGGGCAGTAAAATCAATACAGGTTAGTATAAAACAAATAAAAAGAGTTGTACCATTGGATTTCTTTTTCTATACTTATCTAGACTTGACAAAATAATTAAAAGGTATACTAACATAATAAATGACTGGCTTATTAAATACATACCTTAAGATCAGAATAACTGGGAAAGTTTTTACAATCAAGCATTTATATCACAAATGCAAATAGAATATGGAGAGTTATTTCAAGACTTATTTCTAGCATTTATATTTCAATTAATCAATTGCTCACATGATTCATAAAGACCAGCAATATCATAAAGGGTGTTGGGTAAATATTGAGCACTAATGATTACATTTTAAGTATAGATTTAGTAATCCAGACAAACAGCATCAAGCTGACAATCTACCGATAACGCTACTTTCAATTTAATTACAAGTTAAGCTATTGAGGATATGGTAATATATCCTATAGGTGACACCAAGAATAGAAAAATGTGAAAAACTGTTTACATTTTATATATATTGTGTCGGGATCTGGAGCTGTACCACTTTTCTCCAGCAGAGTGCGCCGTGGATCCTCCTGAGCTGAGCCCCCAACACACCTGTGGCGCATCTTGTCATCAGAGGATCCTCCTGTATATAACCTGCCTTCAGACCTTGCCTCAACGCCGCAGTGTTGATCCAGTTTGGTTAGCACCTGAGCCTAGCAATCACCTGAGAATCTTAGTTATCTCTGTTGAGATCAGATTCTAACTCCTCCTTGTCTCTGCTTCACAGGAATCCTGTTTCCCCTTGAAGCTCTGGATGAGCTCAACCTGCCGAGCCTGCCCTCTGAGCCAAACCTGAAGACTCTTCTCTGGATTCCCCTGCAGCTCTTGGCTAAGAGCTGGAAACCCAAACCAAGGTCTGCCCTCAAGTCAGAAGTAAGACGCTGAAGCGGTTATTGGACTCTGCTGAACTAAACAGTCTCTGGACCCAACAGTTCCTCTCTCAAAGTGAGACCCGGACTCCTCAAGGTATTCTTCAGAAACTCTCAAACTCAGACTCTTCAGTCCCAGAGCTAACTGAACTGTCATCCTTACAGACTCCAGTGAACCTGCCCCCCGGCCTGAACCAATTCCACTGTTTTCTCTCATGTGCTTGTGCTTAATAAACCTTGTTAAACTTTTCATCAGACTACGTTGTTTTCTGCATATTGGGCTTTTCTGTACCAATCATGACATATTGGATGTAATCTCCTGCCATAAACACAAGTCTCTGTGTGCATTAAAGATGCAAGCCTCTGATCTTAGAGAATTATGATTGTGCCTTTCGGCCTCTTTAAACACTGAACATTCTTTTAAGCTGTAAACATAAAGCTACATAATAGCTGAGGTTTTCCTATGGATCTGGAAAAAAAATCGATAAATAATTATAATAATTAAAGATGAAAAAACCTTATTATTATCATTTACCAGCATAACGGTGGGCTTAATAGCTGTATGAAGAGCAATGCATCCTGATATACTTGTCAGTCTCAATAACTTGCTTCAATGACAGATTTTGATGTGATACTGTATAAAAATTTCTAATGATCGCGGTTCATGTCTAATAAATAATACGTATATCTCAAAGTCATTCTCAGGTGTATGCATGAGTGTTCATCTATCATTTGAAGATGCTGCCATTTACCTATTCAGATATTTCAATACTCTTTTTAATCTTTGACAAAAGAAAAGTCACATATTCTGAAAGTCAACTGGGACTGAATAATGGGCGGTTTCTATTGGTTCTACTGTATGTTCTTTTAATTCTGTAATTTTAAACAAAAGGTATACTTAAATGTGACATTTCTTTTTCTTCTGCACCTTGTCATTCTGAATCTGTCACCTGCTATTTCTTCCCTACACATCAGCACTCTTCAACTCCTTACTAGCTTTCCTCTTTTTTACCCTCATAATGAATTTCTCCACCCCATACACATTTTTCTCCATCAGTGGGTCTTGTAATTACTCAAGCTGCCTCATAAAGTCCATGCATGAATACTGAAACATGGCCTTTATTAGTTGCAAGCTAGTTTAATCCTTTCCAAATAGGTCCACTCAGTCAGCTGGTCTTCAGTTTATATTCTGCTGGCAGTAGCAGAAAGCAAACTTTGGTAATTGAAAAAACTCAGGGGGTGCTTCCCAACGCACGGCAATATAGTAAAACCTGAGCATATGGTTAATATGCTACGTATATGAGCAAGTTATGCCACTAGATTCCGGAGTATTAGTAATCTACTTTCTAACTCTTAGAGATGCAATTTGACACTAATAATATGTGTTAGAGATCAGCTAAGGCAAAGTCTAGGAGAAATAAGGTGTAATAAAAAAAAATCACAACATATTTTCATCTAGCAAGCAAAGGACTTCAGTTTAACAAAACTTAAACAATTAATAACTTAATAAAGACTTGTAATCTTCATTATTTTTAAAGATTAAGACCAAGAGAGAGTTGGTAATTGGTTGTTTAGATTTGTCACTTTTTTTAAATGAAGATTTTGGTTGCACAGCTTTTAAACCGCTTTTTTAATCCCACTTGAGTTTGCATCTGCCTGATAAATCAATCAATTAACTTGCAAAATATGCTTATAAGGATTTAGTTGGACCAAACCAAAAATCAATTACATTTTTGAAGATGTTGAAGATATTAATATCTTAACAGCATCTTTTTCATGAATACATCTGAAGTATAATGAATATAACCATGATTTTTAAAATTATGAAGTTATTATATCATATCATGGTCAGATTTAAAATGAGATTGATTTGAGTTGGGAAATTTAACTCATGCTCCAAACTAACTCAGAAAGACCTGCAGAGATCCACAGCCAAGTAGGACAATCTGTTGATCTGAAATGTATACTTTAAGTCATACCCTCCAGAAATGTGAACTTATGAAAAAGTCAAAAACCAGAAACCTTTGATAAGAAAAAGTCATGGCAGTTTAAAAAAAAACCATTGTGGATCATCCCACAAATATTTCAAATTAGGTTCTCTATTCTTATCAGAGTAAACTGAACTTTCTTTCCTACATGCAAGACGCTTTGTTTATTGGAACATTTACATTGCAACTAGGCCTTAACACACATCTGTAGAACATATTGATGGTAGCATTATGCAGAGGGGATGTATATCCTGTACAGGAAAGCTGTTTACAATTGACTGGCAAATTAATGGAGCTGAATACGGCCATCCTGAAAGATATCCTGTTACAGCCGGCAAAAGATTTAAGAAATGGGCAAAGAGACTAGTAGGATAAAAACCTGAATATCCAAAGCTACAGTTGAGTCATTTCAAGCAAAGCTAATTCAAAGTCCATTAATCAAACTCCAGACTTTCCTTTACAATTTTTTAGTCATCCGGGTTATCATGACTACAAAACAGGCTCAAACTGGAGGGGACAAGAAAGGCTAAGGTTGAGATATTTTGCAAAGAACAGACTAGAGACCCTGTGATTCAGTGTGTAAATTAGGCACAGAGATATTCCCAAAAATATGAGACTTTAATTGCAATAAAGGTATATATAAGGCTCAGGACGGCTTACTACAAATACACAACACAGCTTAAGATGTTTTCATTTTTGTGCTAGACTATTAAAATGAGTACCAATGAAATCCAAATAAGTATGTGGAGTCATGTGGCACAATATATAAAAGCAAAAACAAAATGTGAAAATCCAGGTTAAAAAGAAATATTAGACCACTATTTTTTCTCTATATCCTGGTCAAAATGGATCATGACATCACAGTAATAATAAAACCTGCAAATGTTAAATATATTCAATTATTATCTAATAATTGTACCAGGTCAATGCAGTTAAAGTCCAAATGGCATAAATCTAGTTAATTAAGGCCCAACTCTGCTGATAATTGTCTGAGAAATATAAAAGTGTGAACTTTTTATTCATGTCTACTAGATTGTAAAGGAGAAATAACGGCTAAATCCAAATGTCATGACATAGATGGCACTATCATGATGGGTAATTACCGAGTACCCCTAAGCTGATGCTAAATATATTCGGTGTTGTCTGAGACACAAACAATGTTAACAAGCTCGGAGCAGAATCTTGCCAAGCTGAATAAAATCTGAACATATACAAAACAGTTGGCAGATAATTGAGTGAGCAATGAGCCTTATGTGGGTCGTTATGCTTTCCAGTCTGGTCGTGTAGGTTCATAGGGATGGCATGCAATTAGCAATGTCCTAAATTAAGCTGTAATGATTATTCCCAATATTATCCTGACAAAAAGCCTTTGAACGAAAGCCCTAACTGGGTGCAGTTTTACTGTAATGATAGCTGGACTGACACACGTTATTGTGGGCAAGCTGATTCCTAACAATACCACAAACAGCAGCCAATTTGACAAACAAGCATCTCCATGAGGTAGCAATAGAGGCACAACTATTGGTGTGTGGCATGTGGAAATTAAAGCAGCCCACAGTAGGCTTTTAGTAGCATACATTTATTAGCTAGACTGCACCATAGGTGTGCTTTTCTATCACTTGCTAAATATTCCGGTTGACCTAATGCAACTAATTTCTTGCCTTTTTTTTTTTTCTTTTCTTATATAAGTATCCCTTTTGCAGATAATGGCAAATCAAATAACAGTAAGAAAGCTGGTTAGAGTTTAGTTTCAAGCCAAATCACTAAATTAATATTATAAGAAAAGCATTTATTACTCTCAATTTCAACATGAGTTGCAGGGTCAGGCAACAGCAGCCAATAATCAATTGCATGGTCACATCTGCCAATAACTCCAAATTGGTGTTAACTGCTGTTAAAGGCAGAATTAGATCCCTGTAGTTCTGTTACAATTGAAAGGAATCATAGATACACATGTAGCAAACTGTTTTGGTTGCTTGAGCCTTTAAAAAGATCCATGAAAATCATACATATATAAAGGAAATGGAAAAGGAATGGCCATACAGTTTTAAAGAACTCTGTTAATCACTTCCTTTTATTACAGATCATGGAGATCATCACAGTCACATCACATCACATTACAATGTCACCTGCTGACTATGAATCCATTCGATTGCTCGGTAAATGCTTAGAAGAACTCAACAAACAAATATGTTAACATTTTCTTCCAGTGAACCAAAACAAAACCTAAGTAGGTTTTTTTCGACAAAAGGAAGCGTGTTCTTAAGTTAGGACACAGCTCCAGTAAATACCCCTACATATAAACCACCAATAAGGTTTGAAATCTGAGTGTATTGCTGGACTCAGACCTTAACTTTCAAAGGCTCTTAATGATGTTAACACAATTCACATTCGGCCTTATCTCATTCGGCCTTGTCTCATTCAGCCTTGTCTCATTCGGCCTTATCTCGCATTAAGAACATCTCCAGGATAAATGAACCAAGGTCTGAGCAGGATCTTTATAAAGCAAATTCATGTTTTCATCTTAAGTACAATTGATTGCTGCAACAGTGCTTTCATAGGTCTGCCTAAAAAGTTGATCAGCCCAAGGCGCCCCAGGCCAGCTAAGAGACTCCAGCATATCCTGGGACCTCCTCTTCCTCCTCTGGGCATCCGAAAAGATGTCCTAGCCACCTCAGCTGGATCTTCTTGATGTGAAGGAGAAACTCCAAGCCACATCTAGATCACCTGAGCTCCTCACCCTATCTCTAAAGGGGTGCTAAACCACACCTCCTCAAACCTCCACCTCCCTTCCTTGACAAGCATCCTTAATGTGATGGAGGGATTTCAGTGACCAGATGTTCACAGAGGCTATGTTGCTTTGAAGCCCCTGGTAGAGTCCCACAAGGCCCCTATTCTCTCAATCCTCATCACCATGCAGGGGAGCAAAACATCTCTCCTGTTTAGCCAGGCCAACAATGACCCTCTCGACTCCCCTTTACAGAGGCATGGGCCAGTTTCGGGTTTTGCAGGCCAACAACAACCTCAATGACTCTCCACAACTAAGGGGTGGACCTGTTCCCGGTTCAATTTGCATGTTTTCTAAGCTAAGGTTTTTGTTGGGCTACTTTACAAGCCTGGAACTCAACGTTGGCTGGCAAAGGTTAGCAAGACATCTTCAAACTTGGAAGTCCAGTGGTATGTTTTTTTTGTTTTGTTTTTTTTTTGGAATGACCTGGATGACTGAGAATCTTCACCAGCATATGCAAAACAAATAAACTTGCCTTGATATTTAATTTACGTTTATTAAAATATCTATTTAAGCATCCATTTAAAAAGATGAATGGATGAGAAAGTTACATATATATCCTACTAGTTTTGTTTAAAACAGACTACCATAAAATCCACTATAATTTAGATTAGTATGACGTTCATATGGGTTTTAGTTAAACAACCAAGTTGAAGATCCCTACTTCCAAAAACAGTATTCTCTGACAGCAGTGCTGAGATTCTACTCCTCAACTCTATAGAAAAACAGACGGAAGTAGAACCTTTTTCATATCTTTAATCTGTTTAGAAGTTGTTTCAATTAGGCTTCAGTTTAATAAGATATATATATAAAAAGACAATGAATATACCTTAAAGCTAACTGGTCCCATAAACTGCAGCACGAAAAGGACACTAAATTGAGCGTTTCTAACCACAGTTGTAGAATATGTAGTTTGTGAAGTCTAGATAGATATTTATTTTTATTTTTCAAATAAAATTTTGAAAACCAGCGGAGGAATTAAAGTTGCCATCAAAATCCACTCATGAATGGATGATGAGGATGATCAGCACATTTATTGGAACTTATTCTACTCCAATGAGGACTTTTAACTTAAAATTAAAATACATGTCATTCATTTTTACTTTTTCTTGTTTGTTTACTGCATGACTCAATAATTTATAGATCCTATCCCTCTTTTCAAGATTGATGTTTGTTTTTCAAATGCTACCTTTGATCACTGACTTGGCTTGTAACCTTTTATATGATTTTAAGGGATTTAAATCTGTTTTTCATTAACTGCTGAGTCACTACTGTGCATTATGGGTCCACATTATAAAACATATAATGAATCTCTTTTTAAATGAACTTGTCTTTATGGTGATTGGTCACATTTATGTGACAAGGGCTATCCCATCTCTTTTAAGCCCATTTTACATTATAAGTAATGGCTGCCCTGAGCTCATTCATCTTCAATAAGTGGTGAGCAGGCAGGTGGAGAACCATGTACCGTCTGGCAGCCTTAGAGGCAAAAGAGTTTGCTTTAAAACTGTCATGTTTATGCTCATTCAGCACTCTCTGGCACAGCTACTTGACCAGAGTTTAATCAAACACAATTTCCTTTGCCTGACCTCTGTTAATTATGCATCATGAGAAGGTTAATATTATATCAGCACAAAAGCTTACTGTATTATCAAATCATATATAAGCACCTATTATATCAAAAAGTTCAACAGCATTAAAGTTCAAGTATACAGGGATGGAACAGATTAGAAATACATTTTTGGGATTTATGCAATCCATTTTTCCATAAGTGTGCAAATATAATGCTAGAACACTTTAAAGTTTGAGAACAATGATAAACATTTGAATACTAAATTTTTCAGATAATGAAATAAGCTCTGACCTAAATATACCAAAGATCCAACAACTTTTAGTCAAATCATGTACATTCATATTAGGTTTTAAAGATCCTAATTTGATTTTATTCCCCTCCACGCAAAGGCAAACATTTCAAAAATATATTCTGGCAATCTAAAATCTAAGCAAGCTTCATTCATGCAATTAGTACAGAAAATCATCCCCTGACTAAATCAAAAGTGGCAGAAAACGTCAAGCAGAAACATTAAACCAGAGCAATAGTGAGATGGTTTAGATTTAAAAAATCAAACAGTTAATCCTGGAGGATCTCTCATGTGATATCAAATCATTGCTGATCGGATTATTTTGGAGACTGAATTCTATACGCTTGAAGGACAAGCCTACATTTTCTCCTCTTAAAGCAGAACTCTATTGTATATTCAATATTTGCAACAGACCAAAAGGTCCAAGCCCAAAGCTGTAAATCCATTTTGATATGAGGAAAGCATAGGTCAATGAGCTGAATGTTTTACCATGCACCATTGTATTTAATTCTTGTCCTGAAAGTAAATGCTTTTAGAAGGTTGAATTGTATTTTTCCTACAAGTGGTTTTAAGCAAATCTCAACTTTATTGTTATTCTCTTACAAATAGGTATTTCTTTAGGTGAAATATAAATGTATATTTTTTAATTCTCAGTGAGATGTTTAAATTAGGCAAAAGTTCCATAGGAAAACTAACACTGATTTATTGTTTTTATAGCTTTGCTTCTGTTTTTATTTGGTCATACCTGATTTAAAACAGTTGCAAGCCTTTTAGAAATTAAAGAGTACCTAAATTATCAAGGGAGCGCTATAAGATGATGATAACCTTTGTAATGTTTTCCTCACCAGCTGTAGTTAATCCTAAATTCTGCTTTGATTATTTTGGAAACCTGCGATCCTGACTTCATGAAAGTAAACATTGTTATATTACTTATATAGTTGTTATTGCAATAATGCCTTAAAGAGCAGCAACTGCCATCTTGCACGTATCAACTCACATTGTGATAATAACTGTTATCACATTCCAAATAGACTAAGTGGAATTGCCTCTGCTACTTTTCTTTCGATAGAACAAAGAAAACTCTTTCTCACCATCTGGTGCAGTTTAGACAGTTTTCATTCTTTTGAGTCTATTTTGCTGTAAACTGGTTAGACTTCGAAACACAGTAGTGTCCTTTGTGTTACACACTGATCCCTTTCCAATAACCTTCATATAAAGGGTTTTTTCATTAACCGTGTAGGGTGTGTTTTGTGATTCAGTCCCAAAACTTGTATCTGTTCCGAACCAAAATGAAAAATACAACCCATGCTGTGGATCCATTCCAGCCTCATTATTCATTGCCACTTGTGTCAAGCAGGAACCTTACCAGAGGAAGGACCTGGAAATATTATAGGTCTCTGCACATAATTTAAAACAAAGAAGGCCAAGATCTAGTGTAAGTGCTGCATTGTTTTAATGCGCTGCCGGGGATAGCAGATAGAAAGGGGCATGAATCATACTCTTGAACTTTTACTATGTGAAATAATAATGAAAGGGCACCACAGTTTTGACCATGTCATTACAGAAATATGGTCTTTGTTGGGCATGCATTGGTTTCCAAGCTGCTACATAAATCAAGGTCAAATGCAAGGAAATGGCCCTTTCTCTGCTGTAGGATGCATACAATGGCATGTGTCACTCAAATTTATTACCTTATCTGTAAGAAATGCTTCATTGTTTGCATACTAGGTGGGACAAGGGGGCATATGTGATGTGTTGTTGGTGTCTCAAGCTGAAATGCATTGGAATTATGTATTTTTTTAGGTTGGTTTAAAAAAAAGCATCCAAGGTGGATTTAGAAGATTCATCAGGTGTGCCCTTTGTAAACACCAAAAACTCACTGCCATCCTTGGAGCGGATGGCTGAAGGCTGTTTCCTGTTCCAACATCATTAGGCAACCACGCTTCATTACAAGAGCATATTAACAGTGAATATCAGTTCATTGAAATGTGTTTAAATAATCATTTAGCAGAACAGATGCAATACAGTCTCTCGGGTCTCCTCGGGCATATACAGCTTGCTCAGATACGCTAGATAGAGTATGCATGTTCACCTATACAGGAAATGTAGCTAGAGTTAAAACACAGATAGATTGAGCAATATTTCTTAATGATCTTCCCCGCCCCAAGATTCTTATAGAAAACTATTTAGCTAGTTATGCCACTTCTCAATAATGCATGAAGAAGTCTTCTAATTGCTTCACCAAGCTGGAACATTTAACAATTTATTTGCAGAGCAGAGAGTGAAGTAGAGCCCCTACGAAAATGAGCCTATTGCAGGGTGTATTTAACCTCTGCGTAATGCACCGTGATCACCTCAAAGATTTCCCATCTCAAATCATCATGGATCTAATGGGGCTGATACAAACATGGAAGAATGTCATTCAAGTGTTTCTTATGTTATCGGAAGCTACAGCTGAAATTATAGCTATAAAATGTAAGGTCAGAATCAACATTATCTGCAATGACGGAAACTTGCATTTTCATATTCTTCGGCCTAGTGATTCTTTCCAAGCTCAATTTGTCTTGCAGTTCATTATCACACACTGCAGACCACCATTTAGTCTGGCTCTGACAAATTCTAAAATATCCATCTGTGGCTTTCACCTTGAGAGAAACCTCCCATTAAATCTTTCAAAGCACGTTCTTTAACAGTGATAACTGAGGTCTAAGAACATCATAAGCCTTGATACGAGTAACCGCATAAAAAAAAAAAAAAAAGATTACCATGCATAACTAACGAATAAGGAAAAGCACTTTTTTAGTACAGCCCAAAAGAAGTTTATCATCGGGAATGATGACATTAAACACAGATATTTTAAATGAATGGCCATAGAACAGGATTCTAGTAGGGGGATCATCCTCCGATTTAGTGGTTCAAGCAAAAGTATTTCTTTGAATATTGTTTAAATAAAATTATAAAACACAATTTGAAAAAGGACAATCCTTTTGTAAGGTAGTTTGTTTCAACAGCAATGGTTGATTAAATAAACCTTGGTACTTTGCAGCAAAGGCAAGTTTAAAAGGTATTCTCTGCTAAATTATAAATGTTCTGAACAGATAAGATAATGCTAACATTTTAATATAGTTTCTCATCATAATGAAATATTTTTTTCTTATTGTTTAGCAATAAGACTTTGTGTTTAGTTTTTTGTATTTTTCTGTGCAATATGTACATTAATAAGTATAAGTCTGAGAAGAACATCCTTTCATCTATAATTTTTTTATGATTAGCTGTATAACACAGATGCATTTTTAATGCCATGGTACTCACAATGATGAACACAGGGCATCCCCCAGGGTATTAGCATCTGAACAAAATAATCTATAATGTGAATGTAGGCTGCCAAGTAAAGAGAATGCAGACCAAGGATATAGTAGGATAACACAGGGCTCCAGCAAGCACCTTTCCTCTAAAGCAAAGTAGATGTGAAACATAGTGCCTCATAAAAATATTCAGTTCTTGCAAATGTTTACCTTTTGTTTATTCTTCAGACTTTTATTAATTTCTATGACATCTGAAGTGAATTTAACAATAGTATAAATCAACGGTGTATAATACTAACCACATTTTTCAACAATGAATGGTGGTGGTAGGATCATAGGCTGAAGATGCACTGCTTTAGCTTAGTCACTGGAGAAAATCTTTTTTAATTAGATGGATTACACTAGATAAGACAAAAAAAATGTTTTTTGAGTCTGTAAAGGACGCAAGCATCGGTTTCCAAGCTGCTACATAAATTAAGTTCACTGGAGGTTCACTGTGGTTGGGCAAATCCATGTGTAAATGAATGAATGAATTGCATGCAAAATACCAAATCGACTTTTAAAGAACTTTACATTTCAGAATGGACTTTATCAAGCCAGACAGGTTCCAAGGTAAGGAGCAGCCTTTGATCATGTCATAATGTCATAACCAAAAAAATGTATATGATTGATATATGTCTTTTTTTCTGGTCCAATTTAAGATTTTATCAAAAAAGAAAATAATCGACAGCTTAACCTATTTTCAAAAAAATCCTAACCTCAACCCCAAAAAAAAACAAAACCAAAAGGAAAAAGCCGAACCGGTCCGGAATTTTCTTTTTATATATATATAACTGCATGTAAAACCAAATCATTGTTCATTAGAATTCTTTAGAGATTGAACTCTATAATATAAATGGAGATGCTCTCTCTGGTGTAAGGACACTCTCACCATTTGCTGTTTGGTATTTACTTCTTCTCCCTTTGTAACAAAAAATGACTAAATATAAATGTAAGCCTAAAATTCTGACCAGCCTGAACATAAAGTGCTATTAGAAGGTTAAATCATATTTTTTAATACGCTGTTTCTAAATAACCTTGACTTTCATGTTTTTTCCTACACATAATTACCCTTTTATATGCACCACATTACCATTGCGTTATGTCATTTTTGAGAATCCTTTGATATAATGACACCCAAGAGACATAATGACAGGAAGTTCTTTACTATGATTACAAGTATGACCATGTCAAGGTTAGGCAGAGAAAAACAGCCCTTCAAGGCCAAAAAACAATTCAATTATCTTAATGACTTATATTATAATACCACTGAAACAAGCTGTATTTATGTAGCACTTATCTGCTTTAAACGCCTATAATTTTAAGTAAACCCCTGATATTTCTTTTGCAAAACTCCTGTGTGAAATTTACATGCAGCAAGGTGGGATGATGGATGTGTGTAGGTTGAAGGTTACCAGAAAGGATCGATAGGTGTGCATTGTCTGACATATATCCAAACTACTCTAACACTGGTTTAAAAATCACTGGCAATGCTCTCAAAGGCCAGAGCTCATTGACTATCTACTTGTATGTAGGTGAGTGTATATTTGTGTGTGTATGCATTTTTAATTGCCGTGGGACGCCCTTTGAGAGTTCCCCAGCACTTCTCAAACAATTAGTTTAATGGAGCATTACAGCAGTATCTGGGTTAGCAAAGTCAATACATTGACATTCTGCAGCCATAAAGTGTCAGCACAACCACTCCTATGTTCATGAAACTATGCCACACACTTTAGAAAACACTGACACTAAAAGACGTTTGTTTAAGATAAATCAGCTATTAAATACAGTATATAGTTCCAATAAGGATATATATATATATATATATATGACACTTTCTGGGCTACACACACATCTGAACCTGCTTTTCTTTATTTACAATCATTTTAATTTAAACTTTATTCTACAATGATTTTATTTTTCTGAATTTTATTTTACATCGGAATTTAATCTAAACAATGTTACAGTACTTTGATTCAATTAAGTTATTAGTTAACTAAGTGTATTTATTTATTTTTTCCTGCATGTACCATGGCAACCTGCAAAACTGGATATCTGATGGTTTTCTTTTAATACTAACATAAAAAAAAAAATGTACATCTGTCTTGTGATCACAGGTTGTTTTTTTTTTTTAACTGCCCCTTTGGTTCCCTGAGGAGGAGCATTAGCCCATCATTGCTCCTCAGGTGCTGCAAAAAGCTGCTTACTGTTCCCTAAAGCAGAGGACACATTCTGTTGAAATATATAATACTAATTACAAATAAAACTGACTAAAAATAAAGTTGATTAATTTTGCTTATTGGGGTGTTGCTGTTTTTTTTTTTTTTCTAGGTTATTTCTCTTGGTTTTTCTAAGCATTTTAGCTTGGCTGGTCTTTACTCTCCCTAATAACTGGATTACGGATTCATTCCTTTAGTTAATTCCTTCCAGCAATTATCCCTGCTATTCCTGCTTTCTGATAATTTGTTCATTTTCTGCCTTTTCGTTTCCCCATTTGTTCTACCGTTTGCTCCTGTTTTCCCCTACATAATGTCTCAGGCATCTTCTGAATAGTGTAAAATCGGTAAGGACACTTACTGTAAGCCAAAGTAGAAGTGCATCAGGGGTTGCCATGATAAGTGTTATCTGAATAGTGCTAGCAGTGAGGAAGAAGCTGTGAAGAGGAAGCAGTGTGCTTCCTAGCTTCAGTTCAGCTATCATGGGGACCTTTTAACATATCTATTCATTAGCCCTTAGTCCTTTGTGTGACCATACCTTTAGACACAGACCACTTTACATTTGAACAAAAAGAACTCCATACCTACCTACACTGTGAGAAATGAAAATGAAACCACCTTCATATGTTTTCCTTTTTTTAAAGCTAATCTTCAGCCATTCACTAGATTTCTATAATGTGCATTTTTTTGACTTTCTTTTCCAAAAAAGTGTAGTCTCAATTTGAGAAGTAGCATCTATGTCCATGTCCTGTAATGACGTTGGTAAGGCTGAAGGCTTTCTGGATTCACCACAGCAGTCAGCAGTTCCTACTCTGGTTGATGGGAAGGTATGTGTGCCATGAACAGGAGGTGGGAGATACAATTTGAAGTATTCGGAGGCACCTTCAGTCATATGCCAGTATTCATCTTCTATGTCTTCTCACCGTATCTGTTTCATCTCCCTGAAGGACTTTATTCAAATCTTTAAACTCCCTATGTTGCTTTCCAGCATTGCTCTGCATTTAGGTACAGAACAATCGATTCTGACATTAATATTTTCATGATCATATAATGTATATGTTTTTGTATATGTTTTCAGAATCCAAGTAGTTAATCTTAGATAGATTCTCCCTTTTGAGAAATCACTTTCTTAAGAATCATTTTCATCTGGATCCAGAGACTTTTTCTCACTTATAGAACCCACTTCTTTTCAGTTTATACTGAGCTTATTGAGTAATGCTATTAATTCCTTTAAAATGATCTATCTACTACTATTTTCAAAGGCATGCAATACCATGTTTACTTTGTTGCTCTTTTCTAATGTTTCAGAGTGGACAAATTGTATAACAGACCCATGGACCCATTTCCAGTCAATATTTTCAAATGTGTTGTTACAGAGGTAATTTAAATGAATGAAAAACTTTCAGTTATCCCACTAAACAAATTCAGTAATCTGCAAGTCTCAATGCTGATAAAGTATTCTTTGTCAAATTTCAATTATATTAAGTCAAACTGCAAATCCTTTTTCTCACCTTTGTTTTTGAAAAACAGTAGTACTTAAACTGAAATATGAAAACACTTCTGTCTTTGTTTATGGGGAATGTACCCCCCAACACATGAAAACCACTTTAGCAGAATGATAAGCATTATTCTAAAGAAACTAAGATGTTGATTCAAGATGTTAAAGCCTGTGTGTAAATGGCACCTATTATAAGTGCAAGAAAACAGACACTTAAAATTACTTTACATTATAATATAAATCTAGTTTTTTTTACACTAGTATGTTAACAATCTGTACATTTTCCCTTCTCCTAAACATCTAAAAGTTATTTTCAAATCAAGGAAACCCTCCAACATTTAGATTTCCTTTGATCTGACAGTCCATACTTCCCCTTTTTGACCTACAAGCACTTAAGAGAGTGATAAACAAGTTTATATTTCAGATTCATTCCGAAGCCTTCCTCCTATCCTTTTGCTGTGCATGTCTTTAGTGTGGGTTCATGTGAAATGTGCACATGAGTTATTGTTACGGCCTCATTCCTCTCAGCCCTCAGGTTACAATGTGCATTCACTCCATGGTGCGGCTGCAAAACAGGATGATGTTTCTGAGGTCTGTTCTTTTCACATCTGTCTCTTTAAGTTTGAATAACTCAAGGGCAGTTAAGGTAAGCAGCGAAGCAGACTTGAAGATGCAAATCAAACAGAACTAAGAAAGAGGAGGTTAGAGATATATTTCTGACCTAACAAATACATCAAATTAAATCTACCATACCAGCTACCGATACAATTAAACCTTTTATATTGTGGGGATCCATTAATGCCAAGCCTTAAAGAACATTTGGTCGTAACTTGGAATAAGGATAAGCTAAGCTGCGGTTATTCATTTCTAAAACATTTTTTTAGGGCTAAAACACGACAAGAACCTTCACTTGTCATCATCACTTCTCTTCTATTATACAGTAACAATGAAGGTAACATGCATTTGAACGTTTAAAACTAATCCTAGTCATTAAACTTTGCAGTTCAGTTCAACTTATTATTCAATTTGGTAAAAATTTGTTATTTTTATTTTTTTCTTTTCTAGAATGTCCTATTATCACCTCATTGTGATAAATACTGTAGAAATATTCTGTCCAGAGGTGATATTGAGAAACTACTCCTTACTTCAAGGCTGGACTATTGTAATTCTTTACTATCAGGAAGTCCACAAACTGTAGTTAAAAGCCTTCAGCTGATCCAAAATGCTGCAGCCAGAGTTCTGATGGAAATTTAAAAAAATGATCATATCTCTCCTATCATAGCTTCTCTTCATTGGCTTCCTGTTAAATCCAGAAAATTGTTTAAAATCCTCCTTGTTACATATAAAGCCTTATATGGCCAAGTTCCATCTTATATCAGAGATGATTGTTCCTTATGATCCTAAAAGAACACTTCACTCTTAATCTGCAGGATTACTAGTGATTCCTCTACTGAGAAACCAACTACCAGTTTTAGTCCAGACACCCTGTATACCATTAATGGTAGGCTTAAAACATTCCTTTCTGATAAAGCTTCAAGTTAAAGTGGCTCAGGTTATCCTGATCTATCTTTATAGTAATGCTGCAATAGCTTAGACTGCTGGAGGACATAGAGGCCCCTTTTTCATCAGATGACATGTGCTGTGAATTGGCGCTATATAAATAAACTGAATTGAAATTGAATTTTTTAGGATAACCTAGTCGATTGTATAGTCCCAGACCTGCATCACCCACTCCCCTATTAATTAGCCTTATTTATTTTTTAAAAATTTCCCTTTATAAAATAACAGGCATAACATGCTGGAATTTACAACTCTAATAGCCAATTTGACTGGCTATTAGTATGTATAGGCCCAGGTACAGTATGTTAGTTGAGCACTGCCTCAATCTTTTCAAAAGGGCATTATCATATGAGAAGCAGGGGTGAAAGCAATCCAGAGCAGTCTGGTACTATATACCAGCAAAAGATTTAGGGGTGTTACACAGTGCTGGGAAGAGCTGCTGCCCGCTATAATATTCTGTACTTTTGTGCCATGAGCCTACATTAGGCACAAACTTACCAATCTTAGCATGGAGTGAGTTTGGTTTGCAGTTTACATCTCACACAGCCTTGTTCAATATGTTCTCTACTCTGCCAGCTGTGCTCATTGAAGACTCCGACTTTGCATTTGCTTAGCTCCTTCTCTGTGCCAGTTAGCTATATGTAACTGAACACCACCATCAGCTAAGTTTTAATAAGGGTTTCCTCCAACTTTCAGAATTTTATTTCTTTCATCTCCTCAGAAGTGATGCAAAACTTCTTTTCTTTTACCACAAGAATCCTATTATCTTTAGAATAAATATTTAACTATACATTTTAAAGTAGATTTTTGGATAAAGTTGAAAAAGCAAATACTGTAGACCTCATTTTTCCTATATTTTCTCCTCCGAATTGGAATTGCAATGTTTTATTTTATTGTCTTAAAAAAAATTATTTTCCTTTAATGTTTTAATATTTTAGTTTACTTTTTAAAAAATGCAATTCTTCATATTCATGGAATCGTGTCTTGGTGGAACCCTTTGCAATTTCTATTATCAGTCTATAAAAGATGATTCAAAGAAATCTAAATGGATGTCATGGGTGAAACTGTTATAACTATATGTTTAGCTTTTGCTATTCAAGAGTTAAAACAACTTCTTATCTTTTCTACACCTTAAAAAAAAAAAGTTATGCAGGTGTTGCACCAGACTAAGAGTAGGTATAAATACTAGCCCTAGTGAGGCTAACTTCCTTAATGCCAATGAAGGTTTTCCTATCTATTACTTTAGAGAGTTCATGGTGACAGGACATTTATAATTAGATATTTAAAAAAATATATGGAAGAGAGGGAAATTCTAAAATTATTAAACATATTCTGAAGGTAAACCATTTTGGTGCATTTTCATTTTAAATCAAATATCAGTCAACCCTTATTATCTATTTTTAGATTTATTCCTTTTCTTAAATAATCCAAATGGAGAAGCTAAATGATCAAACTCTAAAACACAAACTTATACCACAGCTTACCATTTTTGCACTTACTAGTGATAATCAAATCTTTGTGATGGCACATTAATAAACCCGCTTAGGAGAGCAAAAGAAAAAAAAAGGTTTTATTTAAAAGTTTTTCAATTTATTTTTCTTTTTGGGAAAAGAGTCTTATTAGGTGGAGCATAAAAGATTGTTGGATTTTTCCAAATCTGTCAGGTATCATATAACATCAAAACACTGGTACTTCTACAACAGTGTTAATCTGTTTTTTTATTCCGTGCATGTTCGGCTGTTCCTGTATAGCTGCAAATGTTGCTGATGGAGGTGATATTGCACAGGCAGCTGCAAAACTGACAGCAGTCAGAGCTGCCGTGGAGAAAAGATATGTAATGTTGCTGAAGAATTTTGATAATCTTACTTATTTTACATTTAAATTCTGCATTGCTACTGTACATGTCTCTTCAGTATAATTCCACAGACCATATAGTATCACATATAGGATCACAGCAGCCTTTAAGACACAGGATTACTGTGAGAGAAATGTAAGCTAATTTTATGATTGGTAATGATATATAGTTTCCTTAGTTACCTAATCTGACTTTTTATTTCTTTTTCTTTTAAAGATCACTTCTAAATGTGTTACTCCAACAAATAATCTATTAGAAGCCATTGACAAAAAGACAGTGGGGTGATGCAATGTTTGCACTCAAATAAAAGACATATTTTACAAAAATTCTGGTGTGTGGTCAAGGGTTTTTGCATCACATGTGAAGGGATAATCAGATGATTCTTATTGATAAATGTTTTTAAACGAGAGGAAGATGCAGAAAAAAGATGTTGAGATCTTTTATACTTTCTAATCATAAAGATGAATGACTTTGGATCTGAATTGACCTTTGCAATGCAGTGCTGCTATCTACTGAGGTAGGCAGAAAGGCCTTGTGCCTTCCAAGGTTCCTGATTAAGTTGTTATGCCGATTCAATGTTTATATCAAGGACAGTGATTGTGTCTGCATACCCGGAGATGAAGAATGGACAATAAAAAAGATTCACTCATGTCTATCAACAGTTCAATGGTGTGACACTCAACTGTATAGTTCAACAAACTATTCTTTGTCGAACTTCTTACTGGAAGTAAAAAAGACAGGAAATGTCTTTCATGCCTCTATATAATGGGGAGAATATTTAGAATTTTATCAACAGAAGTTCAGTGCAATTACTTTATGAATAATCTTAAAAAATACAGAACACTGCATTGGTTTTTATACTGTATATGCATTTAAAATCATTAGCTGTTTCTTAATATAATTTAACAATTGATATGAAATTAAATAACCTTATTGTAATGTTTATACCTTATGTGCAGGACTATATTAAACCTTGCATGTATTATATTCACTTCTTGGTTTACTCTTTAAGGCTTTTTTGTTGTTATTTATGCCTCTTTTGGAAGCAAAGGAAATTAAAGTTTTGCCAAAGAGTACACAAGTTACACAGCCTGCTGCTTTATGAAAGAGTAGTGCATCTTGCCAGACAAAGCTTATTTTGGTGTCTAGACACATTAATTTACAACATACCTTAAGGCACATGAGATGGTGGAGCTGTGTTCTTCTGTATCAGTAAGCAATATAATTCTCAAACAATAGATTGAATGATTTCTGTACCATCCAGGAAAAATGACAGAGTTTAATTAATCTGTTATTAAGACTTAGCTTCTATAAAAACCTTGTTCTGTATCAGAAAAGCGATGGATATGAGCCAAAATCTGTCATCTCCATGGAATACTGGGCAGTGGACAGTTATAATGCCTCATACAAAATATGACTGTTCAAGACCCTTTCAACTTTCTGCTAGTCCTCCTGGGAATCCTGTCTCTTCTGAGGGTTCTTTAGATGTCTGGGACTTTATTCTCTGAAGATGTGGTGGTATTTAGCTTCTCACAAAAACTGACCGTTTTCTGGGGAGAAATCTTACACATAAAAACAAACTCAAACATTTATCCAAAGGTGTTTGACCTGAGCATTTACAGAGTGTCAAATATACAGCTTAACTCTCTATTTAGCTGCTACTGCAACTAAATATGTTTAATGTTATTTTGCTGTCTGTAAACAATCTCTTTACCATATGTCTAAGTTTTTGTCTCCTTACTCTGAGCTCACAGCGATTACAGAGTTCCATTTGTCAAGAAAATTACTCTCATATTACTGCTCTTTAGCTGACTGTTTTAGATGGAATAAAAAGGAAATAATGACCAGGATATGTTGAAGTTTTCCTAATGGTTCCAATTATACACAAATTGCTCTATTTTAGCCCCACTGTATTTAGAGGACATCTTTGTTTTTCTGTTGGTAGGTAGTAATAAGGGCCTTATTCCACACCATGCATCGATAGTTATGCCACCCATAGCTTCTTTTAAAAAATACGGGGGGATGCATCACTAGTAAATAATGACTACCAGCACACGGTCATTTACATTTTATATTGGTTCATTCTGCTTTCAGAGTTGGTCCCAGAAATACTGATAAAAAGACGTCAGAAAATAAAACTAAACTGTGAGATTTTAGAAATATATCAGTATTTGCCACTGCTTAAAAAAAAAAAAATATATATATATATATATATTGCCTTACATCCCACCCCTACATAAAAAATAATAGAACCAGAAGAAGAGTAAACAGGCAGTGCAGTCTTTGCACAGAGTGTCTAAAAGCATTCAATATGCAGCACTTTTAAATTACAAAATTAAAAGCAGTCCTTTCACTATTTTTAGAGCTCTGTCCTGACAGCAAGTTTGACATAAAAGTCATTGTTTGCAACTGGTCAAATATTACAACACACATATGGCACATTTATATTTATCAGGAAATTGAGTGGTATCATCCTACAGTAGATAGCATTTGCAACTCTCTTCTATAAAATAGCAAAACAGCTCCAAAAACATGCTTTTGTGTTCAGTCATTCTGCTTAGCTGTTGATGAGAATGCCTATTTTTACAAATGAATGCAAAACACAATTCCCCTTCAGTGTTAAAATGGATTGAACTCACTTTCCATACTGCCTGTTGGTGTTGCAATGTCCTCTGGGTGAGGTGAAGATGTAACATGTCCCATTACAGAACAATAATAAATATCTGAATTATTATTAATGAGTCTAGAACTAAATTTGTAACCACAAGCACTGCTGTTATCTCAAGACCTCCGCTGTCAGCATAGCTTAAGAATTTCCTCATATTAGAATCACTGCAAGGGTCTAATTTGGCTTCCAGCACACTCAAATATCCCACTGACTCATGATTGGACTGAGAGGCCTTCAAGTAGCATAAAGCTAAGTTGTTTTTCTGGTGTTTTTTGTTAATGTTATTGATGGATAACTTTTAATACATGTCAGAAAGTAATATGATGGCAACACATTTATTTTCAACGCCTCATTAAGTATCTGAGAACCCTTCTAACAGATTGGATTTTTCATAGTTGGTAGAATTGCAATGCGGATTACTTGCAGTGCAGTACATATTAAAAGCACAGCTACCAATAGCAACCAATACTCTGCCAGTTTTTTTACTTTTGATATTCATATGTTTATACATGCCTATCCCTAATTTTAAGATCAATAAAATATGGATTGGCTTTTCTACTTGGTTTGCACTTGCTGAATCGATGCAAATATTTTTGCTCTGAATTAATTATATACAGAAAACATGCATGGCTCATTTCATTCTAATAAAGTAATGATCAAAGAATGGAAACATAACAGCTTTTTCTTCACCTTGCTCTATACTGTCAGTAAGTATTGGTAATCATTGCTTATCTGAGAAAAAATCCTGTTGGCACAATTGAGGAGAACATACTGCTAATGGGGCTTTGCCTACAATCAGTAAAAGGCCTATTCCACATCACATATATAAGAACCAATAAACTAATGACCTAAAATACTCCCTGTTGTGAGGAATGAAAAACATTGTTAGAACTACTTAATTTACAGTATGCCAGCATCTGAACCCTTCCACACACCCTCTGATAGCTAGAACCATTTGACGAACCATTTCCTCAAAGTGATAGTGTTGGAAAGGGGCTGTGTACATGGGTTTCATTCCACTCTAATGACCCTGAGCTGAGCTGAACTGAGAGGGGATGAGATGAGAAAATAGAATGGGCCACACCGAGCAGGGCAATAGATTACAGAGAAAACGTTTGCACTGCTGAACAGAGGGAATATGTCTATGGGAAATTGGGTCAGCTTTACTCTATGTTAATAGACAGATATAATTCTCTATGCATCTTGATGTTGTCTTATCTCAGATTCAACCACATCAATGAAAAACAAGTGTATGACCATATTAAAACTTTTATACTGTGAAATAACAATTTAACAGCTTATTAATTATACCTACGTGTTAATCTATTTGTGTGAGTAATATGTCCTTTGAGGCTAGCATCAGCAACATTTCCATAAAATTTACCATAAAAACTCAATTTAACCTATAATTCTGCATAACAAAAACGTTTTTTGAATTTGTTTTCTTTTCTCAAAGGCTGGAAGTTGGATTTAGGAATTACATGAATCCCTTGTTGAGCACCCTTTGGTTGCAAGTTGGAAAAAATAAGATCTGTGGCTATAAAGAAATTTAAATCGTAATTACAGTCAATAAAATTAAAGTGTGCTCCTTTATATGCATTGTTGACTCAAAGTTTACGTTCTTGAACCAAAGAGAACAAAGTTGAATTTATCCTGAATTTCAGCAATCAACACAATGTCAAAAATATGCCCAAATGTTCAAGTATTGGTATTCATCCTGCCTACTATTTTGTGAAAAGTCCAATTAAGTTTATAAATATCTATAAAAAATAGAAAAAAAAAGCTCACGTTGATCTAAGCTGGTGGATTTCATGAAAAAGAATTCGCATTGAGACAATGCTCAACAATACTTGCTGGTTGACAAATCTTTCTTGGCCACTAAAAGTGTCAAGTTTAAACTCTTATCCTGTCCTGTGCAACTTTACTGAAAAAAAATAAAAAATAAAAAGAAATTAGAAAATAAAAAAATAAGCATGTTCATAAATCAAAAGTTTACAGAACTATGATTTTTTTATTATTATTTTCCCATCAGCATCCATAATGTTTTTTCTACATTCATCCATCTTTTCAAATAAGCTTTCAAACTAACTTAAACTTTCAGGTTTTCCAAGTTGGAACTGAGAAATTCCAATTTATGTATGTAAAACTTAAACTTTTACTCCTAGTTAATTGTAATAATGTCACAGATCCTGAAAAAAACATAAATTTGTCTTCAAAGTTTTAAGTTATCTTATCTCCTTTTAAGCATTCTCACATAATAAAGTTAGAAATAATTTAGTTTTAGCTTTCCAACACTATTGCCTTACCCCCCATTCCAATTAGCGAACAGCCAGTAGCTCTCTCTGTGTTAACAGTCTTACTACGATTCAAATAGTACGGGCCCCTTGTTCCCTTTAACTTCAATCCCATTTCCAAGGTGAAAGCTCTGAGGGACATGTTAGGCTTTAGCCCAAAAAGACCTCCCCCTGGTAAAAGCTCAGGCGTTACTTTCATTCACCAGAGTTTAAAAGGTCCAAGCTGATGGAAAATTAGTTCTATAAAGGGGCACAAAGAGTGAAAGGTTGGGTTTTGTCATTCAAAAAATAAGCCTTTTTTTTTGCTATCTAGAGAATTTTAGAGTTGTTATAGTGATTACATCGCACATCGTCTCAGAGGAAACTAAATGTGATCAGCACGTTCCATACTCAACCTGAGTAGGTAAAATCAGGGCGAATATTGGTAAAAGAAAACAGGAACAGAGCCTGAGATGAACTGTTAATAAATGTGTTTTTTGTTGTATTTTTCCAGAGATCATCTTTTGACTTGGAAGGTTATTCATTATTCAACAACATACTCACTCTGTGAAACCTAGCTGTCCATTCACCGAATTTCTACATCTAAAAATACTTCTTCTGAGAAATACTTCTTCTTCATATCAGTTACAATAAAATCAAGGCCAAACACTGAACTGAAAGTTTCACAGCTTTTGAGCTGTTTAAGCTTTAAAATATATATTTGTAAAAGAAAATGATGTATTTGGAATGTTGCTAGTAATTTTCTAATCTTTTTGTTAAGATAAGGAACTTTTTCTTAGGAACTCAACATAGACACTAACTATATTAGTACCTCCAAAACTAATAATGGCATACAGGTGCTGAAGATCGTCAAACAAGTCACCATAATAAAATTATAATTTCTACTTAATCGTTGTTTTATTTCTTACCAAAACATCTCTGTTTTAAGTCTAGTTCTATGAGAAATAATTAATTATGACTAACAGGCTAGAAAAAAACAAAAAAAAAATTTTAGTTTTCTTGTATGTTCCCATTGTATACTTCCTAATAAATAATCAGAATAACAATAATTTGCATCAGTATGTTAAGCTTTTTAACCAGGAGGTTTGGACAAATCAGCCATACCTTTAATTGGTAGAGAACAAGCTGGGTTCTAAAAAACTGGATTCAGTATGTTGGGACTGTAAACAGCATAACTTAAATATAAAATGGTATATTTGAATTATGTAGCTTTATTAAGAGGTGCTATTTAGCATATGGAGCTCTGTATATTCAAGATTCAAAAGGGTAAACCAGCTGGAAACGTCTTAACCAAGAAATAATCTATGTCTCCCAAAAAGAGGTAAAAGATGGCTTGCTAAAATGAAAAAAAAAAATTGTTAATCCTATTAAGTGTGAAAATAGAGACGAAATAGCAGGAGAGTGTAAGCAGCACTGGAAAAACGATCTAGAAATGAGTGAAAATGTCTTAAATTAAGTGTATTTACCCTTAATTTGAGTAAGAAAATTTGATAGTTTGCACATGGAATGAGTATTTTTACTCTTAAAATAAGATAATTAGATGAAGTGCAATTGAAAGAAGACAATGCAATTGTGTTTTCTTATTTTAAATCTAAATTGTCTTGTTCCATTGGCAAAATGTCTCTTTTATCTCCTCAATTCAAGAACAAATGCACTTATTTTATGAAAAAATGTCTTATCTAGATTTTGGATTATTTCCAGTGAGAGAAGCCCAACAAAAAGTTACTACTGTTGATTTCTAAACCATATTTTAAGTCTTTATCTTTTAAACAATCACTAAAAGCACAACAATATGTTTTTTTTGGCTAGCTTCTAAAACAAAGACTATTGTATGAGCTTATAGTGTGAGGAAATTAAAAGGAAGCTGCTTCATTATTTTGCATAATGTTACCTACGCAGAGAATATTCTCTATTTATTTCCTAGTTAAGACATGGTTGTGTTGCCTTCTTAAAAAGTTTCCCACTCAGATAATATTTATTCTTTCTCACCTGGCTGAATAAAGGAGAACATTTCTAAGAAGTCGCTCTCCTTGTTTATCAGTGTTAAATAAAGAATGGTGCATTCATTCCTGTCTACTTACTGTGGATTCATTCAAGCACAAATGCATTTTAAATGTTTCCAGGCCTTTGCAGTGAACTATTTCCAGCATCGTCAAACTGAGGTGTTAAATAATTATGAGCAGGTGGATTGGGTGCGCTACCATGGAGCTCAGTGGGAGCAGAGGAGTGCTGTTATGCCAACTCCTGCCCTCGAGGTGAGCTAGGAGAGAAAGGGAACAAAGAGAGGACACCGGCTATGCAGAAAAGGTGATAATTTAAAGTAATGAGTCAACCTTACAAATCTTGTGAACCAACATGCCATGAAAGATGTTTACCAAACATACAAGGAGGTAAAATAACACGTCAAACAATTTTTTCAGTCATATTACTGCTCATAGGACTCTGAAGACAGTTTCCTTTTCTTGACTACCCTCACTTCTTTGAGTGTTGGAACGGGTCTAATGCTGAAGGCACAGTGCCCCTGGCAACGCTACCATGCCAACTCCAATCATTTGTCCTGCATCTCTACAAAATAGCTGAGCCTCTGGGGAGGATGCAGTCAGCAGCTAACCAGAAACAAACACCTCTCTGTTTTTGATGCTCAATAAGATATGCCTATGAAGAGAGCAAGACTCACAAAGAGAGGCAGACGACGGGGACGGTGGATGGATAACGAATAGCAAACAGGGGCAAAATTTGCTGGAGGAGAACCAGAGAACCTTACCAGCAAATGTTTGCTGCATTGAACAGTATGTTAGAGTAGACGGATTCTGCATGCTTTTTGGGTAAAACAATAGTTTATAGGCTAAAATGTTAAGAAGTTTCTTACCAAGATCATTCCAAACAAGAAATAACGTCTAAAACTGTCTAGAATTTCAAGCGTTTAAATTTGACCTGGCAAGGCAGTTTTACTGTTGTTTTTTTTGCAAATGTTATTACATTATTTTGGTGCTTTAAAATCAGTTAAGGTGTGGCAATATGATAACACTGAGTGAAAAAAATACCAAAATAAATAATATATATTTAATTCAATTTAATCAAAAATACTTTCTTGATCTCTAAGGGAAATTAAAGAAACTTGAAACATGGTTCTTACGACTTTCATTTAAAGGAGTAATAATAATAATAATAATAATAATACCATTTTTTTTTAACAACAACTACTAACAACCTAGATAGTGATTAATAAAGTTGTATTACTGTACTAATATTATTTAGAATGCTTACTGTTATATGTTAAACATTTTCATCTCGACAAAGCTGTTTTTGTTGTGAGTTAAAAATGTAGCAGCCTTCTTTTTTTAGGGATTAAAAAAAGACTGTCCTGAGGACTGACTGTGACTATTGATTAATGTATGTCATATGGGATGTAAAGAGAGAAAGTTTATGAGTAGTTATATCATTTAACTCAGTCGGTCGCTTTTATAAGCGGCAACTTGTGTAGTGTTGGAGTCAGTTTAGGCCAACAGTAAACTCTGCTGCTGTTAAAACAGCTAAATTCTCTAAACCCCAATTAGTACTAAATAAGGTTTCATTTCATGGATCTCTAAATCAGCACACAACCATTTTGATGTGTACTGCTTCTTTGCAGGATATAAAGAAAGCCCCACATTACCCGAATTAATGTCAGTGCTGGGTGAAAAAGTGCTGCAGCTTTTTTATTCAGTCAGTTTAGTTTTTTTATGGTCTACCGCTCTAAGCACTCCTCTGGACTTTTCAGCCATTTAATGCCAAGTCATTCATCTGCTGTTGATTTAAGAATCAAATAAACAAAAGTAAAAACAAACAAGGCACAAAAGTAAAGACAAATTTGGCTTAAATGTGTTGATTCCTTTTTAAGTGCTTATTTGATGCAAATGGCTCCCATGTGAAGTAGCAATAGATTTCTCAAAAGTATTCATAAATATGATGATTAAAAGAAAATCTCCAAATGTAACAAAGTTCAATTCCTCAATCTAAGTTTGAATGTCTAACTCTAAAAGTTTCAGGTATTTTCACCCATTCTTAAACAGCACCCCCACTTTCTACCCTGGTTGGATTCTTCTCCTAACCTCTGTCCATTTTATGAAAAAAACAAAACAAAACTGCTGCTTTTTAAAAGTATTCATGCATGTTTTTATTTTATTTTTAATTTCATTTTTTTATTTGATGAGGGAAAATGCAAAAAAACAAACAAAAAAACATTAAACTTAGAAAGAAGAGAACCCAGGTGCCAGGATATATACAAAATTTTAATTTCCACTCACAGTCTCTGAACAGTTTGATGTTATACCTAAATACCTATTTTTTTACATTTGATGTCAGTCAGTTGCTTTCAGTACATCTCTAGATAAATGACTGATATGCTCAGATTTCACAAAAAATTATAGTTTATTTGTAATTTCTGTATATTTCTCACCATATTCTATCTTTATTAATTGAAGTTCAGATTCCTGTATGGGTCGATAAAATCTTTCAAAATATAAACACTTATTTTCTCTGTTTAAATAATAAAAAAAAGGAGCTCCTAAATATAGATATCTACCAGAGTCATTTAATCACAATTATTTACTGTTCATAAAAAAAAAAAAAAAAGTGGGTGTATAACATTCTCAAGGCAGATAAGTATTTATTTATAGTCACCCTGCAATGTTGCACGAACAAAGACTAAATAGTTCATAAGTTTTAACATGGCAAATCATTTTTATTCATTGGATATCTTGAAGAGGTATCTTGATAATTATGTCTACATTGCTGGCATTTTAAGATGCAAAGAAAGAACTGTTTAAGCATTAGCAGTTTTTTTTTTAGTTTTTATAAATTGTTGGCTTCTATCTGTTTTGCATTCCTGGTCAACCTAACCTTTCAGATCAGAAAAAAAAATGGCTTGGTGCTACACATTTGAACCAATGTTTGATTTTATGACTATCAGTAATATTTTCCTTTGCAGCAGTGGACAGGAACTATATCACCCTTCCTTTTTGATGGTGAAAAAAAAAAGACTGCTGATATGCCGACATCTAGTCTCATTAGGATGAAAAGATGTTGGCCTGATTTATGTTTGACTGTGGGACATTTTTCCCCCTCTGTTCTATTGTCTCACAAACTGAAAAAATGTCCCACAATTGACTGGTTCAATTTGATAATAAAGAAAGTAAATTCACAGGCACTTTTCCTGAATTCTAAGGAAGCAGAGCTGCAGTCATAGAGCTACAGCAGTGCCCCACATCATGACCAGCCTACACACCAGGATCTTAAAGCAGAACAGGAAGAAGATTTTAATACAATATAAATATGGAAACAATGCTTAAAGAAAAAAAAAATACAGCCAAAGCAACAACTGTGGAACAGTTTATAGCTGGATGAGGCCAATAAAAAGTGTCTCTCAGCTTTTTGAGACATTTGCCAAAGTTTCTTCCAATTTATTTTTCCAATGATGCAAATCAACACTAAAAGTAAATCAGTGAAGAAAAACACAGCTGAAAAAGTTCCATCTGTCTGGCTTTGTCTCCTAGTTGTCTGTGTTTTTTCGAGATCTGATCACCTTGTCTCAAATAGATCCCCCTTTTTTTTATTTAGGGTTCTTTTAGATTGTAGCATAAAAAATAAAATAAAAGTGTGGTAGAGTTACAAATAGTGTTAATTATTTAGATAAAGATCCAAAAACAGTCAAAGTAGTCATTCAAATTGTCAGAAGCTGACCACAGCCAGCTATGTTACTGAACTCTCCTTTAATGAAAGCAGTAAGTCTCCAGCTTAACTTTGCAGTACAGAGGCAGTGATTGCTTTCCTCTACAGTTAGACATGGATGTTAGGAAAGTTGAATAGCCTCAGTCCTTTTTATATCACTGAGGCACCACTTAGTTTGGCCCTATGGGCTAAAAGTTTCAAATTAATTTCCTAAACTCAAAAAGTATAATAAAAAAAGAATCAGAGGATAACAGAAGCTGGGTCTCATTTTGTTGTATCTGTCAACTGCATCCCTCTCCTTCAGTTTCCTCTCTTCATCTTTCTGCTCTCTGTTGCTCCGGCCATTCTCCTCATTTCATTTTTTCCCCTCGTCTTTCTAAATTACTCGTATTCCTTTCGCTCTCTGAATGTATATCCAAAGGCATTATCTGGAACTTCTTTCAGCATCCATGAATGGATAAGCAACATCATTTTCAAACCATTTTTTTAGCCTTCTGGCTTTATGTGCCTCTCTCCAAAATGTCTGTTACAAATATTGCAGAAAAAGTTAAAAAGCTTCTCCAAGTACATCTAATGTACCGCCTACATGTTCAAATACGTTGAATGTGTGTGTATGGCCTGAATCGTCTGACTAATCTAACGACTGCTTCACTTAAATCTTTTATTAACCTTCCCACCACCATGACAAGAGGACGCATGTTTGATTTTGCCTACAGGAAGTATTAGTTCAAGACAGCAGTCTCAGATTAACTTGAGAGCAATACGGTAGCTTAAAGTCTGTCCTGAAGGTCACCAAGAACCTAAATGTGGTCGAGCCCTGATACGATATTAAATGTCTGAAATTCATTTTTTAGAGCAATCTCTAAATTGTATTATAGAAAAAAAAGTTTTGTGTTCAATTCATAAAATGTTAGTGGGTTTTCATTAAACAAATAGATACTAGTGAATGTGAAACTTCAAAGGACATTTTCTCCAATTTTTCTTTTCTCCCCTAATGCTTTTTTGACTGTAAAAACTTTACAGTAGAACAATACCAGTCTGAGCAGAAAGCAAAAGTTAACAATAAATAATATAAGGCCGTTAGCGAGCAGGAGGAAATTTCTATAAACCTTTATTTCAGGTATAAGTTTGTCAATTACTAGAGCCTTTAAGCCAGAGATTAAAGAAAGTGTGAGTAATAAGTTTATGTGTTTGTTTGTTTTTTGCACTTTATTTATGTTAGTTAATGGATTTTTATTTTAAATTTATACATCATATTGCTTATTTTTACAGTTGCAGTCTGCAGCTTAAGTGCAATTTAAATGTTAATGCATTTTGTTATTTAATACAGTATTTGCAGTATTTTAAGATTCTGAAGAGTTAAGACTATATAGTTGATGTTTAAATATTAATATCCTATATGAAAACACATCATGTAATACTCATAATTTCAAATGCTTCGAGTTGCCTACCCTTGAGTCAACTACCAACAAGCTTATTTGCTGGGGGAAACCCTAGATAAGAAATGTTGATACACAAATCGTATCAAAGAAGACACCCTCTGCACCATGACTACACTTTGATGTCTCATCTATTAACATCACACCAACTCTGTGCCAAGAGTGCAGGCATAACTATTGCATTGGTTATATAAGGACCAGATTATGGTAAGCCAGGTACCCCATATTCCCACAACATCCATTTCAAAACAGCTTGAGGCACACAGTAGGAGGCCTTCTCGCATTTCATGATGATGAGACTAGACTATTAAAATATAACAGGTTTTAAAGGCTGTGATATATACTGTGCATTTAAATTAGAGCTAGCAAAAAAGATAACCTATAAAAAATCTTAGTTGTGGAGAAAGCTTTTTTACAGCATAACTCTGACCCTCTTAATTCAACATTTTGTTAAAAACTAGTTTTATGTGTTGAAATGTCTTCAGGGGAATTTATGTGGAAATGCTGCTGACATGTTCTTCCAGATGTCAACAGAAACGTCTGTCCATCTAAGTCTGAAAGAACACTAAATGAGCCATCTTATGTCTCCTAAATCTAACATGTGTTTAGTAGGAGATACATTTAAAAGATACTCTAACCAGCAAGGCTGAGTTAAAAAAAAAAAATTTCCAAATCCGAAGCCAATCAAAAAATGAATCCTAAACAATAAATCAAAAAAACAACAACAAAAAAAAAAAAAAGCATTTTCCACTCTTCTTACAGCCTCCATTTACCATCATAACTGTTAATTATTCGATGTTCAATGTTAATATAATACTAGCATATAAAGTATTGGATAACTACGCAGTAATTTAATTCAGCTATTAAATGTTTTTAACGACCCAATGAGAGTGCAGAGCAGATCAGATTGAGCTCGCCCAGAAAAATGCTCGCAAACAGGCTGACAAGTGAAGTGATTGATAAGGGAAAAAAAATATATATATATTTATATATATATATATATATATATATATA
>NW_015150754.1:413912-429226 GCF_000732505.1 Cyprinodon variegatus
ACTAAATACAAGCTGATATTATAGAGGCATTGATGAATATAACTAGATTGAGTTTTATGCACTAGATATTAACTGTCATACCATTTAAATATTTATATGCAATCATCGCCAGAATGTGTTATAGAGGTTACAGAGACCATTGGACAGAAGGACAATAACATAAAACCTCAGGAAAAATAACGCCTCACTTAATAAAATACAAAACAAAATAAAAAAAGAATAAAAATGACATAAAAAGCTCATAAACAACAAGACAAACCAAAGGCATTAGAGGAAGACATAAAATAGCAAGACATAAAATTGCTGAAAATTTCCCTAAGACTGCTCCTGTGAGCATCCAGTCAGGATTCAACGGACACGTCTTGACAAAATTTAGAGAAAAATTACTTCCATTCCCAGGTGGCTGCCTTACAGCAGGTGTTCTTACAAATAAAGGAATAAGGAGCACCTGATTTTTCCATCACTTACTGAATCCCAAGTTTTTTCTCTCACCAGCAGGTAGGAACACACTGCTTCATCAGGTGCTTACCTTTCTGTTTTATGACTTGCTCTATGTACGTATGTACTTGCTCTTCTTCCATTCTAGAATCAAAGAACTCTTCAGCAGGCTAAGGAGGAACAGGCCGTCCAGTAGCAGATGCTACTTTATATCTCCCACAGACAAAATGCAGAGAAGGACTATGGATCTCTATTTGAAGATGTATAAGGAGGAGAATTGACAGTGCTTTAAAGCAAAGTCTGGTGAAATGTGGATTTGTTTTGCTTGTTATGCTTACTGCATATGATTGAAATAATAATAACCTACTGTAGAGTCTACACATTAAGAAATTAAAGCAGCGATTAGAATTGCCTTAGATTTAGTCATACTCCGCAATGCATACGCAATAGTTTCACAATATGATGTTTAGCTGAAGTATGCATACTTCAGTATAGTTTCTTATTAAACTTTTTATGATTTATCATGTTACAAACACGATCCTCAATGCAATTACAGAATGGGGGGAATTCATGGGATGGACTGACAGAAAGTGGTGTTTCATTATAAAGTTGAAAGAAAGGAAATCATTGTTTTTAACATATTGTTCAAATGAATTCATAAAATATTGACAAGCATTTGCATTCACTCCTCTTCCCTCCGCCACATAAAACTCAGAACAGCTATATGCATTTAAAGGTATCATAAAGGCTAAATTGATCCATCACTGAATCTTTTAAACTTATTATAAATTCTAGTGCTGTGTGAAGGCTTCAGAGGGTTCTTTAAGGTCCTCAGAGAAAAAAAAATTGTATCATGACAAGCAATAATTAGGCTGCTGAAGTAAAGAAGATCTGGATGCATTTCATTAAGTCTGTGTACAGCTGACAATTAACCAAGACAGGACAGTCTACTACAAAAGACAGGACTAGCAAGAGAAATATTAGCCACAGAAGCAGTCACACTTTGAGACACACTGATACCGTTTTTCTCCTCCAATCTGATAATGATAGCTGCGCTGAGCGTATCGCCTGACACCTGAAACCGATCCTGTACGACTGTTTAATCAATCCACCGTATATTTTGTCATGTGACTGAAGGCAGCAGGCTTAACATAAACATAGTAAGAAAAGGTAACACGTGCATACAGACATAAAAGTACCTACTGTATTATTACTTCCATGTAAAGCTTTTTTTAAATTTATTATGCAATATAGCAGCTGGTAATTCAATCGGCCCATCTCGCCTTACACTCATTCTAACTTTGGTGGAGCAGCAGAAATCTACAGCTTATATTGTAGGAAGTGGTAGGAAAAACATAAGACTGAAACCCATAAGAAGTCAAATTTGTAGTTTTCCACAAATATTGCCAACACTACCATAAAAGCAATTCTTGGAAGGATGTTGGAAAATGTTGATCTTTTGGACATACAGATAAAAATGTGTTTGGTTGAAATTAAACAATGTAAATCCAATGTAAAACATATTATTCATATCATTTCCTCAAACATGACGGTTGTAGCAGAATAATGCCCTATGGAATTGGGAAGTTTCAAATAAGGATATGGGGTCAAAAAAAAATGATTTTCAAAGATTAACTGAGGAAGGAGACAAATATTGAATAGAACCTGAAGTTATAATAGCAGAAAAAGTATGTTCCAGTATGGGGAGGTTGAATACAAATCAAATAAACTCATCTTTAGATTTCTAAATTTTATAATGTAGTATGTTCACTCTTCTTTAGATATATGCATTTTGTTGGTCTATCACATCAAATCCCTTTACAGACATCAACGTTTGTGGGTATAGTGTGAACAATGGAGAAAGGCTAAAAGGTTAAGAATACTTTTGCAAGGCAGTGTAATTGTCATTCTGCAGCACAACATATTTTCTTCCAGAGATCCTTGTCTAAGGCCAATCAGTGACCCACTTAACCATTTCGGATGGCTGTGTCGGGTATTCATATTGTTCCATTTTATTCCCTTGCAATTTAAGTTGATGGGAAATTGTGTTTTAAAAAAGGTGCTTGAATATTTCAGCTGGCCCTTAGCAGAGAAGGGGAATTATAACATAGGATAGTCATTTCCAGTGAAGATGAGCATCAGCAATATAACCTGGCTCATCAGGGAGTGCTCTCAGCACAGGATTGCTGACAAAGCTTTCACCAGGAATAGCTCGTGAACTGCAATTTAGAGATCCTTTTAGGACCGGACAATGTGACTGGCTCTAGGATTTTAAAGAAATGTGTAGCGAACAGCTGGAAGGATTGCTGTATGTGAATCTAACTTCCACAAACAGTAACTCTGTAAGCTTTTAGGTACATTTTCTAAGAAGCAAACTGAGCAATTCAACACAATAACACCTCGTTAAAGCCCAGCAATTTTTAACATGCCTTTTCTGCATGTTTGTTTTTTTGGGACGTTGATGATGGCGAGTGTGTGTATTTGTGAGGGTGGGGTGGGAGGGTATTGCACCTGGATAGTTTTTCATGGATAGTAATTTTATAACTACCAGCGGGTGGAGCTAACAAAGTTTTGAAAACTTGATTGCTTATGGTGACAAATCAGTTCAATTTTAGGACAAAACTGACTTAACATAATCTAATCAGATAAAACAATGTCATAGCCCAAGAATGACATTTTGAAATAATGGCCAATAACTTATTTTGGGATCGCAGATATATAATCATGCTGTTAAAAAAAACAACAACAAAAAAACAAAGATGTTGCCTTTGACAGTTTTAACTTAAAAGTCGTATTGGGAAATCATTTCTCATCTTTTCACTTGCTGTAATCCAATCAGCTCCCTTCAATGTGACATGGACTCTACAGCAGGGGTCTTTAACATTTTCCAGGCCAAGGACCCCAAACTGATGGCAAGATGGAGTGGGGACCGCCTAATTATATATATTGTATGAAATTGTGTTATATCTAACTGGTCCTATAGTCACTCTATTACAGATGGAGTAATGTAATGAAAGTGATTTCACCCTTGGATTATTAAAGTCTTTCTCATTCGGATTCCTTGTTGATGGGAAAGATGTTGTGAATGAAATGGTTGCCAGCTTGAAAGAGCTCCTGTATGTCGCTTAATGTGTGCATTGATGACTGAAAGACATCTTCTGCCTCCATTTATCTGTTTACTACAGTTGGTTGAATTCATGTTAATCTGTATCTAAAGGCATTTCAATTAGTGGAAAAAAAATTGCAGGGGGGGAATATAGAAAAGGTCTAATCAACCAAAATTTTGCGACCCCCATGCAGTACCTCCATGGACCCCCTAGGGTTTGCAGACCCCCTGTTGAAGACCTCTGCTCTACGGCATCCATTAATTTAGTGTTCACCAGTATCAACATCTCATTTTTATCATATAGAGGTTTCAGCTTAGTTATTTTTTTCTATGGGTTTGGTAATTCAGAGTGAAAACAGCAATCAGCAGGTATTGATTTGCATAATCCTATAACACACTGCTATCTTTGTTTTATTTTACTATCCCTATCCATCATGAACAAGTATAGTGAGGAAGGATTTGGGGTAAAACAAAACATGAGAAAGATCCAGAAAATGTTTGTTCGGCTTGTCACATACACTCAGTGTAGCGTTCAAAACTGGGGGGAGTTGATAGTTCCCCTGTTATCCATCCGTCCTACATTACATCAGCTGCCACTGTAGCCTATAGCCTCCCTGAAATGTCCTCTGTGACAACTAACTCCCAGTTATCTGGATTACTTTTGTTTCAGGCGATATGACTCTGACACTGAGCTTGCTTGTTTGGAGTTATGAGGTGTCAGGCTCCCACATTGAAGGAGTCTTTTTTTCTGGGATTGTGTGGGTGAGAAAAACAATTTATCCCTCAATAAGGAGTCAACATGAACTTATTCTACTTTTTAAAGTCACATAATCATCACTGCATTAGAACACGTTGCAAGGGAAGCCAATTTTGTAGTCTGAAGATTGGATTTAAATTACATCAATCTACGAGCACTAAGTGGTGCTTTCTATATTGGTTCTTGCTTGTATAGAATGAAAAAGCTCAATATAAGGTAGCCAAACAGAAAACACACTAACGGAGAAAAATGTCCTGAGTACTATACATCCTCAGGATGCTCTCCAATTTATTTTATTGATTAGTTTTCATACTATTTTTAGATTTATGTGTTGGCATCTCTGCATTAATATATAGGATAGAACAGGATTGTATAGGCAAAAATAAGACAATGCAGCTATAGAAATAGTCATAATAATGAAACAGAACAATACTTGTAGCTTGGCACCAGCTTTCTCCTCCAGGGCCAAAAAAATTTCAAAAAGTCTGTTATAAGCAATAGGGCTGAATTATCTTGGCTTATGAACAATAACACAAATATATTTAAGATGCATTAAGTGAATGGACATGCTTATTAGCTACTGATTTATAAATTCATTGATCAGTTTGTGACCAACAAGCTGCTTCTATGCACTGTCTAAATAAAAGGATGGTTTATTTACACTGGTAAGAAAAGAGAAAGCTTGTGAACCCAAAAGAATAGGCCAACAGCTAATATCCACCTGACCAGACAGTGAAGTCTACACCCAAAAGCTTAAGTGAATTACTGATTTAAAACCTGAGGCAGTAGAATAAATGCTGGAAACTATAATTAGCATTCAGCTAGTTAAACAGATGGTAATCTGAAGACTAGACACTATGAAGTGGGTAGACATTGGTGATTAAAAAGTTCACTTGTTAAAGGATTACTTACTTCTTAACCTTTTTTTTGCTGATAAACTATATAAACAGAATAACCATAAAAATAGATAGGATGCCTAATAGGACTGTCTATATATCCTAGGTATTATTTTGACAATTTACTGCATATTTGTCGAAATACTGATCCTTTTTTTTTTTAAATGCCTGATTTGTGCCTTCCTCAGGTAAATGAGGGTTATTGCATTTGAATTGTGCTACTGGCTTAGCCTGGGATGTAATGTAATTTAAAATAACTCAAATCAGCAGCTCCACCCTGTGCAGCTTTGGTTTGCAAAGGAACAGACAATAAATTAAAGGGCTTTGCTGTACTAGGAAACTGAAAAAAAATATATTATTTCTGTTTCAACTTAATTCTGCATTACCTTTCCAGTCTAGTATGACATACAATTTGTGTCAGTCCGTTGACATGAAAGCTACTGGGGGAAAAGAAAAAAACTTTGTTAATTCTAAAGAGAAAAATGAAATGCATCAAATTGGACAAAATGGGGTAAGTATCATCTTTCTAGTCAAAATATTAATAATTGGCATTTATTTTGTGCCATTGGGTCACAGGACAAAAAAGTTTTGATTACCAAGAGAGTTTGGTTAGGATATTTATTGAAACATCGGTTGAGAACCACCGTATGCGGAAGGAGGGAGCATCAGCAACATATCTCTGAGCCAGCAGGTCAAATCTACGAAGCTTGGAGCTGCCTCCTCTACAGAACCTTCCTGTCTTTCCCACCTCTTTTTTCCCCTCTGTCTCTAGTTAAGGTGGAAATACCTTTGTTCACTACATCAAATGTACTTAATGGGAGTTTTCCTCTACATTGTCATTACAAACTACACTTGGTCTGAGGAACTGCCTTTGAGTCAATGAGTCGATGCACTCAGGTGGTTTTCTTTAGGTAGAAAACTGAATCATCTGACTGTATGATCTGGTTGAATTATCTTTGTAAAGTGCCTTGACATGACATGTGTTGTGACCTGGCACTATATAAATTAACTGAATTGAATTGACATTACAAACTGATCATCACTGGGATTGCTATGGTTGTGTTGTGTTCCAGTGTTGTGAGACCGTGCCCAGCTCTCCACGCCTTGTACGTTTCTTATGTCTCAGGGCATGCCTATTTTTTAAAACAGTTTTCAAACATTTTATGTGTGCAGTAGTGCGGCTTTGGGAAAATTATACTGTAGCAGAACTCGCAATGCTGCTTGAATGCCATGAACCGTGACCGCTGTTCATTTGTCAAGAGTTGTTTAATATCCAATCATGTGTAAAAAGATTTTTTTTTTCTCTGCAGAAGGAAAAACCTATTTAATTTCATGTTTTTGATGTTCATCAAATGGCAATAAACTACTTCTCTGTTTAAATAGAGTAAAAGTTATTAAGGAATTACCTATACCTATACAATACAAGGTTTGATCCAGTGTTTTTCTGCCACAGATAAAAATCAAAGATTTAGTTAAGCCATCTTTTCTTTTCAGTTTCTAATCCTCAGACCTCAAAGGCAGTTTATATATTCATGGCTGTCGTCCAACAATGCTCCGTTTTATCTGCAAGGGAAGTGGAGATTGGCAGACACACATCTTTATGAATCTCACTCAGGTGAAAACAGTGTATATGTACACATCTTAAACCGGTGGGCATATCATTCATTACTCATAAGATCTCTGGATACTTGGACTCTCAGGGCACACTATGATAGATGGCAGCAGCAACAGTGTATGAAGGGAAGTGTGATAGATGTTTGTAATGACACCAGCCACGCCTTTCCACTTTTTTGCCCAAGATCAGCGCTATGGAAAATGATGAATGATCTTAGTTTACAAAACTTGATGAGGCCCAGCAGTCACAATGTCACACAGGCAAAAAAGCTTTCAGTCTTCAAAATGGTGTACTGTGTTCCCGTTTTTCAACAAAAAAGAAAAACTTTAAACAAGGGCTGAAACAATTAAACAGATTAATAGTGATTAATCGATTATTAAAATAATTGTCAACTAATTCAGTAATTGATCAATTGTTAACTGGAGTATTGAAACTCTAAAACATGCCTTTAGTTGACAGAGTGACCCACTTAGACCAGTAATTATACCAAAATTGTGAAATATAAATATATATATATTTTGCATTTAAGATAAAAGTTTTAGTTTCACCTAGTTTAATTCTGTATAAAATCTTCTTTATACAGAATATACTAATCTCTAATCTATTTATAATTGACAGATTAATCGATTATCAAAATAATCGTTAATTGCAGCTCTCTTTTTAGCACATAATAGAAATTTGATATCTTTGTTGTAAAAGGTTCATTGTCACCACAATATTATATTTTAGTACAATATTAGTGATCTTTTCTTATTTCAGCACTGGCTGATATGTGCAAGGGTTTGTAGATTCATTCCCCCAAAATTCGGAAGGATCTGTTACAATATTGGGAAAATAATCTTTATCAGTATCAGCTTTAAAAACCCTGTATTAATTAATTCTACTTTTACCCTATTAGAAAATGCAAGGTATTTAAAAGGGGGGAAGAGTTACCCCCCTTAAAGAGCAGACACACAACTGTATGACAAATAGAGGACAGTGTTCCTCCACTTCAGTATTTATATTTTGTTCATGTTGTACCCAAACAATGGTTATGTACACCTTTGGTTATTTCCTGTTAGATATTCAAAAAACCTGCAAATCAAAATCATCTTTTTTTTCACATATTAACACTTTTTTTGAAAAACTTTCGAACTCACATTTCCATAAGCCCTCATTTTAGGTAATAAATAAGTCTTCTTTGATGTAGCGTCTGATGCCAGGATGCACTGTTGACAGGAACATAAGTTTATTATCTTTTACCTGCAGGTTTGATCGGTACTTGGTTTGGATCTGTTAAAGTGGGGATAAGAAACACACAGGTGTGTAGATGTACAAGGTATGATTACTCATAGCACTTTGTAGAGAGGTGGCGGAACCTGGTCCTCACAGTGAGTCAGAAGTGTGCGAATAAAATTTTAAACCATTTTACTTCTTTTATTGTTGTTGTCTATATTACTGTAGAGTATGATTCAACAAGATACTCCTCCTCTTGCTCTGTTACACCGTCTCAACTCTGGTGCAAACTCCACAATTAATGCACACCCATTATAGTAATTAAAGGTGCTTACTGCCTTCACAAGGTGATAGCTTTTGCATGGCCATCTGCCAAAAGTTGACCTATTTCTATTTTTACTGTTACAGTAGTCTCTGGGTGTTGCTTGGATTGATCATGGGTTTCACATTAACTGCTTATCTAAAGGTTTTCTCTTTAAACTACAGACACAACCTTATAATATTAAAACTGTAAATATACAGTCATATGTTTATATTACTTTTTTATGTATTTATTACTGTTTTCCAGGCTGCACTTCAAAAAAATGAAATTGTTTAGAGCTGTTTTAAACGAAATTTCTTTTTGTATACACTCGTGTATACAAAATGACAAAATAAATCTGTCTAAGTCTCTAAGAATATGCAACGATCACTGAAGTTGGCCAAATTTCCACTTTCTTTGGCATTACTTTTTTAATTACTTTGCACCCCTCCTTGCAGAACCATGGCACACACAAGATGAGGTGCAGCTCAAATTGTGAAAAGCCGTAAATTACAAACAATCCATGGTAAGTAAGATCCAATGCACCAAATTCTTCATTTACTTCATCTGCTCAATAAAGAATTTAATGTATCATAAGCCCTTAAGTAAACAAACGCCTGACCAGAACTGTACTGTACATGAAACTTCCAGAGTGAGAAAATGTACTACAAGAGATGTTGGTTCAAACACGTATTTGAATCTTGATTATACCCCAGCAACATACAGTACAACCTTATACTGTAGATAGTTGGTGTTTCTGTGCCCATTTCACAGTCAGCTACAAGACCAAATGTTTGAAGAAACCACGGGAAAAAATTGCAGGAAAACAATCCTTGAAGGCTGATATAACAATCCAAAGAGAGATCTAAAACTGAAAAGCAACAAACTATTTTAAGTATTTTCCCCTTTTTAGGGTTGATACCAGGCTAGTTCTATTATCTAGTATCCCATGCTATGCAACTTCGAATTACAAAATCTATGCAACAAAAAAAAGAGGTTATGCAGATTCAATTATGCTTACAAAACACTATCCCATACACCCCAGGTCTAACCCTTCACTTTTTGATTTATTCATGAAGGTTGATTAGACTGCAAGGCCAGAATAAGCAGGTTACATCAGTGTGTGTGTAAACTGCTGTTTGTCAGGGCTGCTTGCTAGATTTACAGCTCCTTAATGGGCTGAAATTGGAGAAGCAATGGCCGTTTTAATTAAGGAAGCTAAAATAGCCTCCGGTGCGCTGATGTATATCTGTGGACAGCACAGGATGATGGTGCCTTGTGAAAGGTAGAGAGGTATATGTTTAAATACGCCTACTGTCATTTATGTAAGGAGCCCTTACTGAGCACTTTTCTTTGGCTGTAGCATGCTTTTATCACAGTTTCATGCTACAGCTTATTCCCAGCTGGAACCTGCCACGATAGCTATGTTCTCTGCTAGTCTCCTGGTAAAAAAACGCACATTAAATGTATAGTCAAACAGGAAACTTTAAGGGCCCAGTTCATCGCAGCCATTCTTCAGTTAAATTGCTTTAGCTTGCATCATTTGTGAGTCCTTATTGATGGCTTTGTAGTTTAAAAGTCAGCTTAGACACATTCCTATTATTCTTTAGGGATCTGAAAAAATTCAAGGGATTATATGGAAAACTAATTAACAATGGGATATGTATTTCCTTATCCTTTTTAAGATGTATGCTTCTTGCAATGATAGAATAAACTGTTTGCTATTTTAACTAGTTAAATCTTCTCATATTACTTGAAGAGTATTTTAAAAAGTACCAGACTAAAGTTTAGAATAAAACTCTCAAGGCCTCATAATAAAAATATAAACAGCAATTGGCTCACATAATATCAGCAGTTTGGCTAGTTTGGAAAGACTAACTTAAAAAATAACAATTAACTATAATTAATACTAATTTACTGTATATTGTCCACAGACCTTGTATTATCCATATACATATATATTTTTTTAAATGTCAAATATATCCCTGGCATGATCACTGCATTAAACTTACATGCAAAGATCAAATCATGATCATCAATTTATGGAACATAAAGGAGAATACCCATCAGTGCCAATGGGATACTAGCAGAGTATGGCCAGTAACTGAGGTTGCTCTGATTGGAAGGAGCTTAACTTATTTTACTTTTATTATTTTTTTGATTTATATAAATAATTTAATACAATAACTCATATAATTGTATTTTATTTTAAGCAGATGAATTTGTAATATCTTCCTGATTTCCTTTACCCTAAATAGGCCATAGAGGTTTCACAGTCTGAATAAAATGAAAGCCATAACATTCTCACGTTTAAAAAGGCTGCCGGAGATTAGTTAATTTTCTTATTACTATGCTGGTTGCTTTTGACAAACACCTAGGTTTTATTGGATAAAAAGGTAATTCTAATAGTTGGTAACAAAAAACAACCATTAAGATTTGGTAAGTAAGAAAAATGGTCTCAGGTTCCTCTTGCCTCTGCTAGATTATGCAGACTATCTGTCTATGAATGCCTTAGCTGAATGTTTCAGTCAGTGAACACTTTTAATCACTGTGCCTTGATGTTTGTAACAGGCCTTAGACATCTATCACATCACTGCGCTCTACAACAAAGCTGGATGACCTCCTCTCACTCTATGAAGACATTCATTTGACGACCTTGATCTCTCAAACTCTGCTTGGCTAGGCTCCATCATTCTTTTACAGATCTCCTACAAAGATCCATTACTGGCTATTCTCTTTGCTTCAATGACATTTTACTTTTGATTGTTTCGTGTGTTCAAAAAGGAAAAAAAGGCAAACAACCATTCAGCACTATGGCTCCTACAGCATGGAATACTCTAAAGTCTGAACTCAAGATAGTTAATTTTATTTCTTTGAACATAGTTCTAACCATTCTTAGAAATAAGCTATGTGAATATATTAATCAGTGTTAATGCTGTTAATTGTGTAACTATTTGATGACTGGTGCCGACTTTCTGCCTGGCCCCCCATTGTAAATAAGAATCATCTGGTTAAATAAAAGAAATGAAATCAATTATTTATTGAGCTAAAACTTTTCTGACCTCAAGTTTATATGATCAGAACTTTTACCTTTTACATTCAAATAAGAGGCAGTCATTAAGTACTGAAAATAAACTCTGATTCCAACCTTACAGGAAAAATTATTCACTCCAGTTACGTAATGGAGTAGCACAGATTAAAGTTACATAAAAAGCACATACAGAATCTTATCTCCAAAATGTTATCAGAAAAATAAGATTGTGGATGAATATGAAAATGCTGCTTTTTTTTAAGTAAGGAAGTTTTAACCATCAATTAGAAAACTACTCAGACAAATCTCTACAGATCATGTCTCCGAGGAGATGTAGGCTTGTTCACAGCAGAGCAGTTTCAAGAGCTGTCTGATTTTGTTTTGGATAAGAGGATTAATGGAAACTGGCACAAATTCCTTAATACCACCTGTGCAGCAAAATATTATATTAGCAATAATCCATGGATTAACACTGCAGTAAAACTATATTTTATCTTTTAATGTCTACTGGTGGTGAAACTTAGTTTGCATGAGTAATTAGGGTAGAGAATAGCTCATTTGTGTTTTCAAACAAATTCATTCAAAAGTAACAAAATTAAAACTGAGTTTGAATGTGTGGAGACTTAACGAGAAATGCTTCTTAATTTGAATATCAACTATAAATTCTTTACTTGAATGATAAGTACTTTTCTAACAAGCTTCCAAGGATAATGTGATCACAGGTGTACATGCCATGTACACAGTCAAGATGAGGATATTTTAAAAGCTCATCGCTCAGGTCTCATTCATTAGGGGTCCACAACACTTCCTAACTCTTTTGGTTCACAGTGTGATACAAATTACTCCTACCCTAGTTGGAAGGACCACCAACTCACCAAATCTGACTCAAAACAAGCAGATCAGGTCCACCTAAATTCGTACAAGCTCTCATATGGTGAAGAAAAAACACTTTTATTCTGAAAGAAACAGAATTCAAAGGATACATTGCCAAACAGATTATTCTGCAGCATAAGCTACCTTTTACCTCCTCCATTTAAGTAATAAATTAAGTTTTAAAATAATATGTTGTCAATAAATAAAGACATAAATACTAAATATGTTTCACTGCATTACAATGATAAAATAGCCAGTTTAAATTCCTGATTAGATTTCTTTGTATATAAAGAGCCTGGCTCATGGAAGGGTGAGCCAAACAAGAGCAACCCAGGTTTAGATGCATGGATAGACTAGAATAACCCCTCCTGGGTAGAGAGGCTTCAGTACTTAGATGACCAAAGATGATCAAAGCTATGTTTAAATCCAACTGCTACTGTATCCCAATGTAAGAAGACTAGTTAAATAATCATACAAGTTGTTGAATAAGCCCTTTCAATGTGAAATTGAGGCTAGTAACTTCAAACTGAGACCTCACACTAAAGGCTGGTTTGGGGATCCTCTGTGATTGTATAGTAGTTGGGTTCTTCCTGTAGGACACGGCCAGGACAAGACCAAAGGAATGACATGATGCCATGAGCTAAAGTGGACTCTAACATCTTTAGGGTGGAAGAGAGTGTGCTTGTTCTCGAGCGTTGGAGCCCTGCTACTCCAGAGAGGCTGGACTATCTTCTATTCTACAGTGGCCCAAGGAGAGAGTTGGATGACTTGGGAAGGTTCCAACAATAGAGAAATGCCCTTGTCAGCTTCCAAGGGAATGCTTATGCCAGGGTGCTGGAGCAGAGAGTCCAGTTGATTGTCCAACCCCAACCATTGCAGATGTATAACATTGGACCAACTCCACACTCACTGCAGTTTGCTCCGTGTTCATGAGAGTTTGCCCTACTGCTCCACATGTGTTTTGGTGACTGAAGAAGACATTCTGTTTTGTCCCTAGTGGTGCCCTGTGGGGGGTGCTCCAGTATTAAAGAGTCAGGGGGCCTTTATTGGTGCCATCAGGTCACTGTACAAGAGGTGCAAGTGTTTAATCTCCATTGCTAGCAATACCTCAGACCTGCTCCCGTAGCATGTTGGTTTCTGGCAGGGATGTCCTCTGTCACAGGTCCTGTTCATGACCTTGTTGGACAGGATTTTTAGGCACAGCCAAGAGCTGGAGGGGGTCTGGGGGCATGCACTGGGGCGGTTTACAGAAGAGTTGAAGCAATAAGCATGAAGAAGTCCAAGGGTTCTTTTCATGAGTAAAGGGAGAATGGAGCAGGAGATTGATACAGTAGATGGATTAGTCCAGCTGCTGCCATAATTCAGACACAGCACTACTATGTAGTGGTGAACTCTCTTGACTGGTTCGTCTACATAGGTCTACCTAGTCTAGCTAGGTCATGATTGAAAGAAAGAGATCCCAGTTACAAGTGGCTAAAATGAATGTCTTCCGCAAGGTGGCAGGCACTCCTTTAGAGATAGGATGAGGAGATCAGCCACCCAGGAGAGACTAGAAATAGTGCAGCTATTCCTCCACATCAAGAGAAGTCAGCAAAGGTAGCTTTGACATCTGTTTCAGATGCCCCCTGTACAACTCCCTAGGGGGGTTTTTCAAGCACATGGACCAGGATATGCTGGAGATATTACTGTAATGTTTCTTAGCTGGCCCTGAAATGCCTTAAATCCTTAAAAAAAAAAAAAAAAAAACTCAGGATGCAACTTGGTTTAATATTTCATGAAAATCCATTGATACCTTTTCAAGTAAATCTTTACACAGACAGGATAACTCAGCTCTATTTGATTTAGGGTGGCCGAAAGGAACACAAGCCCACATATGATAAATTTTTCACATAGAGAAAAAAATCCTGAATTGAGGGAAAATACTTGCAAAAACTGAGAGAGAGAGAAGAAAAAATGGTTTGAGAGAGAAATTTATTTTTGAGAGAAAACATTTTCAGTCTTATTGCAGTAAAAATGTGTTTTGAGAGAGCTTTGCCTTGGAAATAATTTTCAAAATGCCGATTTCTTTTATTTATTCTACGTATAATAAAGTATTTTCTCTCAAGTCTTTTTCGTTATTCCCAGATAACCTGTTTTTGCAATCAGAGTGACTTTCAATATAATTTCCCCATTTCAGATTGCTGTTTTTATTGACTTTAAAAAAAACACCAAAAACATAACCTCCTTGGGGAGGTAAAAAAAATTCTAATGCATGTAAACTGGTTACAAAATTTCACGAAAACACAAAATAAAACATTTTCATGTCAAATACACAAATAGAATAAAACCAAAAATAGAGCTGAGAGTCAATATTTTTCTCCTTAAATATTTTTTTCTGGATAGAATATTAATTCTTGTGGGTTGTGTGCTGATTTATAAACTTGTTGCTGCATGGGAAATGTCTTCTTCTGAGCACGAGTGTGTCTTTTTGTGTGTATTTGCAAGAGGAGGTTCATTGGAAACAAAAGGGCTGTCTCTTCTGCATTATCTTCTGCAGAGAAAAAAGGCGAAACATGAACCCATTAAGGCCTTAGGTCTTATCTATTAGCCAGAAACAATCTCAATGACCTTTCTGTCTTTGCTAATTTCACACAATAGGCTGACCTTTAAGCAGGCCCAACGCAGACATGCGGCTAGTTAAGGATCTTGGCCACAACAATACTGCTATATTCTGCCCACTACCAACAAAGAGAGTTTAATCATCTCCTCTATCATTATCCAGTTATTGTTTTTTTTTTTATTAATTTCTCTCAGACACAGAGCAGTTAAAAATGAATCATTTTATAACTATAGCAAATCAATATTCCTGAGTGATGATAAACAATACTTACTAAGCACCAATATAAGTCTACGATGATGATGATAAATAGAATCCACCTGTGTCTAATCAAGTCCCTGTATAAATGTACCTGCGCTGTAATAGTGTTTGAGGTCTGTTTAAAGCAGAAAGAGCATCATGAAGAACTAGGAACACACCACACAGATCTGAGATACTGTTGTGTCTCATGAATTTCAAAGCTGGATTTGGATACAAAAAGGTTTC
>NW_015150754.1:430259-475104 GCF_000732505.1 Cyprinodon variegatus
AGGGGTTCTAGAACAGGTGCTTCACTGCTGAGCTGAATAAGCAATTGAGATATTTATAAGAATTTCTCTACTTTCAGTCAGTATTGTGCTACAAAAACAAAACATCATCTTAATTAATATTATGCATTTGCCCCAACAATAATAATTATTTTTGGAATGTGTCATGTTTTGAGAAAAAAAAAAAAAAGTGCTTTACTTTTCTTTTTTGAATATTACTGACAAAGAGTTGTCCTTGAGAGAAAAGCTAGCAAAAGTCAAATAGTTTTATTTACCAACTTGGTGATTAAAGCTAATTCTGAGCTTGAATACTTCACATGAATAGTGATAAGGAATTTATATTTATACTAAAAGAAACAAATAAAAATGTCACATTTTTATGTTTGATGTTTTTTAAGACAAAAAAACAAAATATAAATTGTTTTTTTTATCTTTTTTTTTCTAATCATTTACTACCTACAGTACAGTGTCTTCATTTAGGAAGTGCATGATTAGAGAACGATTATAATTGCCTTTTGAAGGTGCTTTACCCTGTTTAAACTACAAACACTGAGTCTGGTGAGCTCCTGAATGCTAAAATCAAATTGAACACCGGATAATAAGATCAAACATGTTGTCTGAAGCGTTCTTGCAAAAATATTTTAGGAGCTTAGCAGTCCGGTGAATTATTCAAATAGGTCCTACAAGAATTTTACAGAATATGAAAGCAGGCAGCAAGATGATAAAAACAGTTTCTGAAAGTATCTAAATGCCCATCCTGAGCATGAATGAGGTTCTTACTGCAGCTCATGAGGTTAAAGTCTCATTTATCATTTTGGATGCTTTTTTTGCAACAAAAATCTGTAAAATGTGGGAGAACAGACCCCTCCAAACAAATGAATGACAAAAAATGACAAAAAAACAAATAAATCATAGTACGTTGATCAGTTAGTTAAGATATTTCTCAAAAACGGACTAATACTAGTTTTTAGGGACCTGGGTGTACATTTTTTTTCCCATGATAGCAGAAAAGATTTTCAATTCTAATGATTGTTTTTTAACAGATAAAAAAATATATATATAAGAATTTGTTTCCTCCATAAAACATCACAACTTTCTTTTCTAGATTATCCCTGAGTGCATCTTTGATGAACCAATGGAAGCCAGCCTTAAATAACATGTTCAGTATCTAGAGCCCCACATTTCTATGAAATAAATGTTAGATCTGTCCATTCAGACATAAGTGCTCTCAAACAGTCCAACTAATTCTAATTATATTCAGACTTGAGGTGTATGTATTCCATCAAAGACTAAGTGAAATCAAACAGTCACATAAATACGCCGGTATGATGCTTCAAAATATACTGGTATTTATTTCTGGCCAAGGATTATTACGTTTTTCTGAAAGCTGCCCATAATGACTCACTTCTTACCACAGCTTTGATTTTATGGGACATTTTTATTAAACATTTCATTTTGGGTTTTTTAGTTTTATCTGTTTCCTGGTCAAACTTTTTTTTGTTTTTTGTAGGTTGTTATTCAAATTGGATAAAGGCATTTTTTCCGGCTTTTGACATTACACAGAGTTGGTACCAACATATCAGTGCACTGCATTTGTCTTCTTCACTGCGCCTGACAATCTGCCCGTTTGATTCCCTCCAGTGACTTTAGAATAACAGAGGCTTAAGGATGAGCATAAACTGAGGCACTTTTGCTGCTCTGTCCTACCCATGAGCCCAATAAGCCAGTTGTTGACTCAAACAAACCCCTCACAGCAGCTAATCGAAGGGAAAAAAATTGCAAACACCCAAGGCTGATTTGCTATTTTGCACTAAATGGAGGAAGGGACGTGGTTCTGTAAATTCTGTTAGTTGCAAAGACAGTTGCCAAAGATATTAGATCATATTTGCCTTTTGCTTAATCCCAGCTAGGCAGATATCTGCGTGTACATGAACAAAAGGAGGGGGATGAGTCATATTGCCAACAAGAGAAAGCAGGATTTCTTTCTTTTAATGGAAAAAAAAAATCACAGCCATTTATCCTTGTTGTCTGTGTGAAATACATGGAAAGACACCATATCTGCGTGTGTGAGCACCGGATCCACTGAGCCCTTAATTTAGATGCTGAACACTTTTGTCATATCTCTCTTTTTTTAGGAGGATTCCTTGCTACTTTTTTATTCTGAGGTCCTTTTGGTTTCATCAGGCTGTTTCCCTGCTATACTTTTATTTGCTATCCTAAATAACCAAAGAACAAACTGTTTTTTTTGCATAATTTGACAATATTTCCAGGAAAAGAAGGAATCAGTTGGGTGAAGTTATCAAGAAGTTACTTCATAATATGATAGAAAAACAAAAGAAAACTAGAAAAACAATACCATTACTTTCACGGAGAAGATTTCTTAAGCAGATTTTGGACCTTAGAAAAAAATAACCGGCTATAACATTACACAAATTAAATTTTTATGAATAATTTGTAAACAATCATTTGTTTTCTGTGTTGACCAGATTGAATCTTGTGAGTCATGTCACTTCCTGTTTTTCTAGAGATATACAAATGACATTGCTGTGATAGATACCCAGTTCTGGAAAACAGGAAAGACAAGAGCATAGATTATTCAAGAAATGTAGATAGGTTTTAATCAGTAAATTTCTATAAGGAAAAACGAATTACATGCAAAGCAACATTTTTTATTTATAGCTATAATCAAAATACTTAAATCAACTGGACTTTAAAATTATAGCAGAGGGTGCTGAATGTTTTGTAAACTAAATCTTAACAAGTGTACACCACAAAAAATAAAACTTTAAGTAAGTCAAGTTTTCTTAAATTAGTGCATTTTTTTTCTTGAATCGAGCAGATGAGGGAGACACTTTGCAGACGGAATAAAACAAATTAGATTTAAAATAAGAAAATAAAGCCTGCAGTCTTTTATTTCAAGTGTATGATAAAGTATCTGATTATCTTCTTTTAATGGTAAAAAAAAATACTCATTCTACTGGCAGATCATTTTATTTCTCTACTCAAATTAAGGGTAAATACTCTTATTTTAAGATATTAATACTCATTTTTAGATCATTTTATGCAGTTTAGTCCTTTTCCACTCATAAAAAATCTTGTTATATGTAACCACAATTGACATGTTAACAACAACAAGGCCAGATAATCACCAACAAGTACCAAAGCAGTTATTTATAAATATCAGGAGCCGAAAATGCTATTAGCACCCAGTACTCAATAGTAAAGCTTTTAGCATCTAGTTTTGCAGTATAAAATCCATGTGTTTAGATATTGAAGAAACAAGGCAGACACAACTACACTTTGTTTCTTGCTATAGTATTGTATCTAGATAAACATAGCTTAATATGCTTTAAAAGAAAAATGATTATGAGACATTTTACTTTTACTCCAAACTTATTTTTCCACAGTCTTACAAACCATCTGGATTGACGGTAAAACAAAAATTATATCTGTAAAAGTCTGACAACCTTTAAAGGTAATAAAAAGATACAAATAAACCAAGATATGCCTAATGTAAAACAAAAGCCATATTTCCACCAATTAACATCCCCATCTGCAATAATATTAAATAGGTAAGTGTGTAAATAAAGAAACTCAGTTAAGGAAAACGTTTAATCTAAAGTATTTAAAAATAGAAAATTTTAAAGCAACTGTTTACCTGACGCAAAGCTGTACTGTACTAATAAACCTCATGAACTACTCGTACTTGTTAAATCACCACATGCCAAAAAAAAAAAAAAAAAAATCCAAAGTAACGAAAGAAACAAAATAATTTCAAGCTTTTGGCTTTTTATGAAAGGAAAGAGGAATCCAAAATTATTCAACAGTGTGGAAGAGGATATAATTTAGCTAAAGTGACATGTTTTAATTGTGTTTTTCATCAAAAACCCTTGTTATTACTAAACAAATTAGATTTGATTTAGAATTACATACACACATTTTGCTAAGTGGTACAATAAACCTGCTGACAACATCCGACTACTTCTAGTAAAAATAATAGTAATGTATAATACTTATACAGTAGTAGTAATTCAAAATGTCCCCACTTTTTCTTGATAAAGGTATTTCTCCTTGAACATTAAGATCTAGAGAGAAGTGTCATCTCCTGGTCAGACCCTGTAATTCAGTGAAAGGTGGAGTCAGAGTCACTCCAGTGGCTGGAAGTTGGAGGAAAGCGGGCTGTCATTCGGCTGGCATTTGACTGGGAAGGGCCATTTTGAATGGCAGCTACTGTGAGTGTAAATATATGACATTGTTTAGTATTTTTGTTATGGGGTAATAATTAGAGGCTGAATTTAAACATCTTTTAAAGTGTGTATCACTACTGCAGATTCACAGCTTAGGTTTTTCCAGCTAAATGCTATCTTTCATGTCCAATGAGGTTCGACCTGCCAACTGCAGTTGTTTTTGCATGTAGTGGATCACACACTAGTAGTGTAACAAGATTTCATGACATGTTGCGCCCTTTGTAAAATGTTGACTGAATATTCCTGTACAGTTTTAGCTAAGATGTGACTTCTTTTTTTTAAATAAAATTCATGCAAGTTATTATGACATAAACCTTTAAAACTAAGGTCTTGAGACAATTTGCAATGTAAAAAAGGGAGCTTTTAAATTCTGAAAGAAAATGATATTTCCCTTTTTACCATCTAATCACTATTTAGACCTATTCAAACAGAAACTGAACAATTTTGGATCACCCAGTTATTGGTACATCAATAATTGTTGTTTATACAATTTTCTTTTCCAAGAATAACACTAAAGTAAACATGAAAAGCTAAGTTTTTCCATTCCTTAGATTTAAGCTTTATCTTGCATTAGTCTGTCTCTTTAATGCGTGTCAACAGGTGGAGCATATCTCTTTGGGCATCTAATCGGAAGAAGACTCCCATACCTGCTTCTTGCCTTCTCTTATCTCAAGAACATCACATGTCTGTTTAGACTTTATTTCAAGAGTCCAGAAAATTGATAAGAAACTGACAAAGATGGAGATATCGTTAATCCCATAGTGACGCCATGTCCAAAGTGCCGGTTGTTGTCCCCACCGCACAACAACAGGGTAATGAAGGCCTGGAGGGCACAGCTAAGCCATACTAAAATAGAACTGACAGGGTAAAGAGAATAGAGCGACAGGAAAGGGACAAACAAGATAAAAAACATGTGGCAGAAAAAAGGAATGATAGATGAAGAAACACAAAGTGAGAAAGTGAAAAACAGACAGAGAGGGAATACAACACAGGTGGGTAGAGAGGAAAAAGTCAAGAGGCAGGTCAGCAGCAGAGGTTTCAGCTGCATCATTATAGGGAAATAGCAATCCAGGTTGCCCAAGCATAGACTTCAAAAATTTAAAACTGCACTTGATGTTGAAATATATTCTAATTTAAGAAGGAAGAACTTAAAACAGTGAGATAAATAATATTGAATATTCTTAATTTTTTCTACAAAAGAACTTAAACTACACTGCTAAAAAAAATCTTCAAACGACTACAGCTCTAAGGCTTGTTAAAGATTGTGTTAGATTTCATGAGTACAATCTTTATTCTGTTTCATATGGTGCTCATTCACGAGAAAATGTATTTGCAAGGCACTTTTTTAAAGTCATACGAACATGTCATTAGATCTTGCAGCATCACATTTCTTTTCTATGCATATGTTATGCTTGACAAAAATAAACAGCCTAACTAAATGAAAAATAAAGTAACAGGACATCAAAACCACAAAGAGATTTGGAATAAACTAAGTTATCAAATTACATTAGATCGCACAACCATTTAAGTGAAAACAATAATGGGGCTCCAGTGAAGCTATTTCACTCTGAATATCAAACATGTTGTGATAATAAAATCCATTTACTCTAAGTCATAATACAATTTTATACAAAGGGAGAACAATTATAACTTTCAACACATGGACTTCCTGGATAACTAGGATTTACAATATCAAGGCTTACCAGTAGAGGAGCTATTAAACCATATTTGACAAAAGACACAACAACAAAAAATAATCCCTCTCAAGCGGATGACTATATGCACAGCCAGAATAGTACTTTGGTCCCTCAGCAGTGTGTCTAAAAGCAACCCCATTCACAGCCTGTGTCTGTCTGACAAGGACTAAGAATGACAAATCTCTTCAGAGCTACACCTCTGTGACAGACCTGAAGAAATCGTTTGACTCCAGTGTCAAATATTTGAACTCCTTGAACTGTCAGACAAGCTGGTGATCTATCTCGCAAGACAGTCTCAAAACTGAACAAGTCACACCAGTGGGAGGATAACAGAAAGAATCCTCTGATACCCCCCTTTTGTATATGGTGTAATCTTCAAACTGCTCTAATACCAGTTGGTGAAACCAAAAAAAAAGCCCTTGTGCATTTTATCTGTAAGCCAGAAAAAAATAAATGTGTTTTGCTCATGTATAAGTAAGCTATACTGTAACTGGCCACTTTATTATGAACAACTTGAAAGCTGCAGGCAGCTTGCCTTCTTCCTTTTGTTTTGCGGCAAGCAAAGATACGTTGACCCAAGGTCCTCTTTTGCCCAGACTTGTCGACTTTTTACATACTGTACGGGGTGTCCGGATGGGGATTATAAATTTATGAAAATTTCAGTTTTTCAATGTTTTTTATGGGACCCTAATCAAAATTGACTTCCGCTTTGCACAGAATATTAAAGTACTTTATTGCCTGATGTAATTCTCGAGAGACTGCTTGTGGGAGCGTCTAGCGAGACATCCCCACACGCACTCAACAGAGCAACCAGCATTGGACAAAAAATGCCGAAATGAAAGAGCAGCATCACAGATTAACTGCAAAAAAACTGTTTGCATGTACTGTCCTGGTCGCGATAAGTAGGAGGCACAGTGCACCCTGTGCAAAGCTAGCACACATGTTTAAATCTCGAATAAAGGTGCTGGAGATCTCAAAGCTCACACAGACACTGAGAAACAGGAAAAAATGTGATATTATTTAGTAAACCTAGGTTGAAATTAATTATTTTAGCTACCTTTATTATATCCGAAACCAATCGTATGATTCTTCTATGATATCAGCTGTCTTTCTCAATATTTTTTTTTTCTTGGGGCAATTATAAAAAAAAAAAAATTGTGATTGCTCTGGAAGAAAATCTCAGTGTATCAGAAGGATATTGAACCTTCATTCCAGTCTGTTTGGCATCAACAGCACTGTCACATTTAAAGACACAATTGTACCCCCATTCAGGTGCTCAGTTTAAATTGAAGTTAGTCACCTGGATATTTTTGTAATTTGGATAAGAGAGTTGCAAACCTGCAGCTGGTCGATTTGTAGATTGTGATAACTAAACAAGGCCTGTACCTGTACAGCGTTTTATCAAATCCAAGAGCTTTAAACCGCTTCACAGTAGAACAAGTCATTCATCCATTAAGTCACACATTCACACTAAGATAGAGGTAAGCTGCATTGTAGCCACAGCGGGGGCAGATTGACAGAAGCTCACCTTCCATACAATCAACACCACCAGTTGGCAAGGGTGAAGCTTTACATATAGGATAAAGAGTTACGTATATTTTACATAGATAATATTAATTCATTGTAATGACTAGTATTAAATGCCAACACATTTCTCAGAAATGTATGGACTGACCAGAATAATGAATCCATTCCCATTGAGGGTCAAATTAGAAGAGCAAGGACTCTGAGTATTTATTCCTATTCATTTTCAGAAAGGTAACGCCATTGGTTAAACATTTATCATCTTCCTGACCATTCAGCTGTATTGCTTTACAGCATTTATAGAGTAGGTTGTATTTTCTTTCTTTGTGAGAAATGACTTGTTGACCTGTCAGAATATGGTCCAGTTTTGCTTATGAACACAAGGGTCTTTTTCAGGGATGCAGCATAGCCTTCTTTCTTCTGATTATCCTGAAAATCTGTACCACATAACCTTTTGTTGTACCTGTAGTTGTGGACAGCATGCCTGCAACAGTGCCCACATTAAAACAATTGCTTTAAACTTCTTTGAATTCCTGGCATATAGCCTAATTCATAAATCACAGATTTTATTTGAGAGAATGGACTGGCTAATGTGTGCATAACTAATGAACACGTCTATTAAATGGGTGTATGGATTTAGCGATCGATATTTTTTCCTTGACTGACCAGAGTTCAGCTCTGTAGCACTCTGTAGCTCTGATTGCTATGGAATGATATTAAAACATTTCTGTAAACCCACTCAAAGCATTAAAAACTGTAATAAACGGTAGATCAATTTTAATAATTGTTTCTGAAATTACTATGACACAAAAACTGCATACAGGAAATATTTGTATCTTGTTTCAAATAGCTTCAAAAAGGGAAGAGGGAAGAGAAAAATAAGATATACTGTAAGACACAATATAAAAATGATTAATGTACACTCGTGTTAACATTTCTAATGGGTCCCTCATACTAAAATGCCATTTACATTTTATAGGATAAATAAATTCTGAATCAATAAATAAATGATAGGCATACAAATATTGTTCAATTTCTTCAAAGAATTTAAATCTTTTGTCTTACTTTAATTAGTAATACATTTGTTGGTTATCTACAGTATATGGGCTGCCTCATGGTACAGTTTGAAGTACTGTTGCCTTACAGCAACAAGGTCCTGGGTTTAATTCCTGCATGGAGTTTGTATGTTCTCCAATTGCATATATGTGTTCTCTCTGGGTACTCTGGCTTCCAGTTTTTAGACTGTACATCTCCCAGTGTAAAAACATCAACGTTAGGTTAATTGGCATCTGGGGAGTGTTGGCCAAGTGGTTAGAGCCTTCCGCCTGTGCTCTGAGAAGGTTGCAAGTATGCGGCTCAATCCCCACAGTCTCCACTCTGTGTTCCTGAGCAAGACTCTTAACTCCACACCGATTCCCCGGGCGCCGCACAGTGGCAGCCCACTGCTCCCCAAGGGGATGGGTTAAATGCAGAGTGAATTTCCCCCAATGTGGGACAATAAAGGGATAAAGGGATTTAGATTTCTAAATTTTCCTTAGGGATATGTGATCACGTTTGTGTGTTGCCCTGTGAGGGCATCGCAAGGTGTACCCTGCTTTTTCACCATGGAATGCTCAAGATATAGGCAACAGCCTCACCATGACCCTGATGGATGAAACGGGAGAAGAAGGATGAATATATGTGGTTTCTTTAAGTTACAACGGTAATGAAACTTCCAAAATTCTATGACATGCAGGATGGCAACCTAAGGAGGAGAAGATTTCTTCTTACAGAAAGCAAATGCTAGAGGTTGACCAACTCCCACAGTCTCAACTTTCTTATGTTGACACAATTGCAAGAATGAACTTTAAATTCCAAATGGTATGCATTAAAACAATTAGAATAGATAAGAGATGCTCTAACATTGTTACAACTCTCATCTATGACTAACAATAAGAAGGTACAAAATCAGTAAAATCAGCCATTATATTTTAAGTGCAGTTGAAATTAAAGGGTTATGTGGCTGTGATTGAGAATATGTCAAGATCAGAATATTCATATGCTGTGGCCACCATAGTGTGAGCACCTACTGTGCATAATTTGAGCATCTATTTATCTTACAGCTGTACCACTTTCAACCGCAGTAACTACTGTCACTTCACAGTCAACCCATAATTAGTAGAAGCAAATAAAGTTAGGTAGCAAACATAGTGTAAACAGAATCACTACATCTGTTTAGAGACATCTGTTCACCATTTTGTGATATAGCAATTTCTCCACAGCTGTCATGATGGAGCTTGTACCTCATAAAAAAAAAAAAAAAATCCTTTATTTTTCTTCTCTCCTCACTTTACAGTTGGCATCGTCCCCAGGGTATTACTTTATGACCATGGGACCTTTCCAAACTACTAAATATGTGTTATGAAACTGTCAGAGATGCCATAATCATCTTTGGGATTGGTAAGGAAAGAGTTTTGCCTGAAATTTAGTAGGATGCCCCTGCAATATTTAAATACAGCAGAGGGAGAGATCTAAAAAGGTGTCAATATTTAAACTTAGGAATTTCATAGGAAAGTCTGCACATTTTTAGCTCAATTATCTAGCCAAGCTGACTCAAACTGTCTGTTGGTATAATCTAACTTGGCAATGCATGAGAAGTTATTTTGTAAACAGATCAAAAACACATTTTTTATCTTTTAATTGCCGATTCAAACATTGTATAAAAAGATTTTTTTCTTTTTTTCTCCCTGTCTTACATTAAATCAGACTAAACCTTTACTTCTACCATATTTACAAAATCCCCCAAAAATTGTAGTTATTATATTCTCTTAGTTTGGAGGAGCCCAGATCATGATTTTTCTGCTGCCAACAACTTCATGTTCTTACTTTATTGATCATTCACATGGCCCCATCTTATAGGAGTTAGCTCTAGTTCTCCTCTACAAATCGCTCTTAGCTACGCTCTTAATGCAAATTACTTGATGTATTCTCATTTATGCTGCAGACTTGAAAACTGGCTTGGAGCATATCTGCTTAGCTGTGTTTCTCTCCTAAATGAAGCCCCCAAAGGAGAAAGAACTGCCATTACAGTAGTTGTGGTTTGAAAGTTCCTCAGTGTCCATGATGGGTCCTTGGCAGGTCCTTCGCTGATAACTGACAGGTCTGTGGGGGTGGTTTAATCACCCACAATGACGTTGTCAGTGAGACCAAAAGCCTAAGCTGTCAGCGTGTAAACCAGCTGCAATGCCTATGGGTGGAGTTACAGTAAACTTTGACACTCCCAGCAGAAAAAAATGGAGGCCACTCTAGCAGCTGGAATTTGGAGGGAACTTTGCTCTAAACAGGAGGAAATTCAGCTGGCTTCCGGCCTCAAGGGGAGCTTTTAAACTGTTGCTACTGAACTCCTGAATCGGTGCTTCAGTGTTCTTTTTCTTCTGTCTTCTTAAACCCACAAATTGCTGTTCATCACTCAGCTGCAGCTTTCTTACTGTTAAAGACAAATATTCTTTTCTGCAGTCTCTAAATGGAAGTAGGTGTAAACTTAATTTTGTCACGTATGCTGATGAAGATTCTCAGTCATCCAGGTCATAGTCATTCCGTAAAAATTGAAAAAATATCCACTGGATTTTGTTTCCAAGATTTGAAGACATTTCGCCTCCCCATCCAGGAAGCTTTCTCAATTCAAATGTGATGCGGATCCAGACATTTGAATTGAGAAAGCTTCCTGGAGGGGAGGTGAAACGTCTTCAAATCTTGGAAACAAAATCCAGTGGATATTTTTTGAATTTTTACGGATTCAATTTTGTAACTTTTGTCACATGCTTAAACAGAAGTAGTAAAATGTCAGTATTGTGTTTTATTTTAGGCACTTGAATTATTTAGTCATATCAAATTCACTGTAACTTTCCCTTGTCCTGACAACACAACTACTTATCCCTCTTCACTCATCATCCACACTTCCTCGCACCCCAGAGTGTCTATCCAATATCCTGCTTTGGTGGGAATTTTCAAAGATTTGTCTGGGGTCAGGGTTTTGATTTACTTTCAATGACACTTTAAAAATGTAAGTTTTGGCTAGTGTGTGCATGGTACATAATATATGGTAAACACGAATGTGGAAGCTTCCACACAAGCACAGCAGAGTGCCTGCATCTGCATGCATTTTGAAGTCATTGTGTTATTATAGTATCCAAATGCATGATGCTTTTACAGTAGCAAAGTAAAACCTTCTCTAGAGCTGCTTCTCTGCTTCAACAACTGTTCAAGCCTACACAGAATGAAAACTGAGCTTAATCATCAGATGGGGAAAGATTCCCCTTAAGACCTGCCAAGGGAGCGTATTGTGTGACTGGTGCCCCATCCACAAGGCTTGATATTTAATGCATATAGGTGCCGCAGCAGGCAGTGATAGATGGGGGGTAACTCTGAAGTTGACATGCTGCTGGCAGAATGCAAAGCCGTCAAAACAGACTCACGGTCTGTGAGCCACATCCCATGCAGGGAGGCAGAGGGAAGATGGTGATAGAAAGGCAAGAGTGCAAAGAGAAGATGGTGAAAAGTGTCCGAGTGACAGAAAGCAGGAGAGACAGGAAGACAAGAGGGGATCATGGAATCTGTTTGTGTCTGGGTGTAAAAGATGCCTGTGGAGAAAAATGTAGTGACAGGAATTGGGCTTGAAACAGAAAATGTACAAAGGTGACCAACAATCTTGATCTTATTTAATGATAAAATGTTTGAAAAGATTTTGACCAATAATCTTGACTGCAGTCATTTACTGGATCTGTTAAGTATTGCTGGCTGGTTTCAAAATATACTTTTTTACTATGGAAAAGTGGCAAGAATACATAAATACCATTTAAACACTGTTATTAATAATTTAGTAGATTGAGCAAACCTGTGTAATACTGTGTTCTGATCAGATAACTGCAAATTCACTAAAGGAAAAAAAAAAAAGTACTTTTAGATATGCTAACAAGACACATTACCCTCACCCATGCTGCAAACATGTTTCGGCAAGGAAATACAGTAGTGAGCATTTCCACAGTTAAAAATGGTGGCAGCATCATTCTGAGGGGAGTTTTCTGTTGTTGTTTTTTTCTTTCAGGAGGAAAAGAACTGGAGTTTCTTACAGGATGGATAGAGTTAAATAGAAGTCAATCTTGGAAGACAATATCTTAGAGGTTCTGGAGGACATAACAGGATTGACATTTTTACACATTCAACCCAAACTGACTCAGCTTGAGAGATTTCATCTAATTACCGTAGTTCTTTTTCTGCCACTTTACAACCCTGCAGCACTATGATCAGGCATTATCTCTGAATATTAAGCAAAAAGCCCCAATAATCACGGTCTCATAAAACTGACTGAACTTAATTACTCAACATTCCACTTATTTTCTACATACTAGATTTAAAAGATGCACTACAGGTATAGATGACTTGGTAATTAAAAATTGTGTACCTATAAAGCTTTAAAGAGTTAACCATGTAGTGTTTTTGCATTTTCTACTCTACATGATCAAATCAGAGGAGTGTTTCTAACTTACATAAATCTCTGCCACATGTCAAGGCCTGAAGGTTGCTCTTAGTGGGCTATTCATCAAACTGAAACCTATAATGTATATATGTCGCTTATCAAGCAGAGGGGCATTTGTCTCGTAAAACATAAGTTGTGTTTGTCTAGTGACAATATACTCACCTTAACCTTTAACATAGTGTATGACAGGTTTCTAGTGTACTTTAAAATGTATAGCTGGTGAGGTTGCTGATGTTGGTAGCTGCATTGTGTCAGACTTTAGTAGAAACTTGCTGCAGCAGTGGATTCTAATGTAAAATTTCCATCATGCAGCAGGTGTTTCAAAGCTTCTCTCTGTGGTATGCCACATTTATCTCTGCCTCAGGGAATAAATACACGGAGAGAAGCTGCAATTCAACTTTCAACCATTTTTTGTAATTCCTCCTCTAGTATTATGTAAGCTTGGGTTAATTTTAGTAATTTATTGTATATATATGCCTGTATTCTATTAATTCAATTTCAAGGATAACATTTTCTTTTTTTAATATTTGACACAAAATAACATTACCAGAACTTTGGTTACTAAAAGCACACAAAAAAATGCCCCAGTTATGCTTTTCGACCTTGCGCACCCTTAAGTATTTTTTGTAATAAATTACCACATTTGAATAATCTATTCTATCTCTCTTGCACCAAATAAATTTCTAGAAGAAAATATAACAGCTGTTGAGCAGCTTCTGTATGCAAGATCAAGACAAACAAAAACATCTAGGGGATAAAAGCTGGTTCTCTTTCAAGTGAGCAAGTTAAATAACGGCTCATTGTTGATAGTGACAACAAACATTAAATGATGGCACCAAAATTGATTAAAACACCTAAATCGACTTTGTCAAAAGATATTAAAGATGAATTCGGTAACATCTGTATTAAGTTGAGCGGTTTCTAAATATTACAGCTGGATAAATGATCAAATTAGGGTTTTCATATCTGAAGCTAGTTTAACAGCAGGTGTTGGTGGGCGACGGTCTGCAATTTGTATAGAAACTGGTTTCAGAGACAGAGAATATTACATGCTTTATATCAACAGGGTTCCATACGTTCTCTATTTTTTTCGCTTTCTATGCTTTTCCATACGTGAACATGTATCTTTTCCTTACCATCACAAAATGATAGAGATTAGAGAAATTCATTAAGTTGTGCAAAGTTGTGTTAATGGTTAAAAAACACAATGCTGCTTGCAATTGACAGAGAGGGACAGAAAGACAGATCATATATATCGCTGCTGTTGCTGTTATTGCTGTAGCACAATTTGACAGTGTGCCATGAATCAGGGGTCTAAAAGGATAAAGACATAAAAGAGTTGCATCAAAGCCAAGCTAAAATGAAATGGTACTAAATGGGATTTATATGGTGTTTAGTGTATTTTTTAATGCAGATGCTGTCGCTATAGAGGAACCATGTTCAGACTCACAATAATCTAAGACCATTTTCTCTTATTCCAGATTTAGTTCACAAAAGCATTGTTGCAACATTTTGCACAATAACCTTAGTGCAGCAGAGTGGTTCAAATCAATTAAAAGCTTTAAGCTAACCTGCTTTTGGGTGTCATCAGTAGGGAACAAGGAAAGCATGAAGCACTGACGTGCAGGAAAGGATTTGTAGCTGTTAAACTCATGCTTAACAAACTAATCACACCAAGCTGGAAATGATTATGGCAGATGCTTCGATCAATACATTGTAGAAAATATGTAAACTTAAGACTGGAGTATCAATGAGGATAATTGAAAATTCCAGTTTTCAAACATAGCTTTCCATTTGACAAACACAGTAGCAGTCACATCATTCATACAGAGTTCTCCTGCTTGAAGAAAACATTAGATTGACTTAAGAGAAGGAAAATTAGCTGCCTAATATGAAGAAAGGGCTTGAAAAAACAAAAATGAGGGATGGGGGTAGGTTTTTCATCAATCACAGCTTTGGTCTTCGTTACCAGATTCTAACCTCTGTGTCTTAGTACACGAAAGGATGTGGGTGGGTGTTTTTGAGTCCTCTGAGAACTGTTCTTCAGTTCATTGGTCAAATTGCGCACTTCACACCTTCTCATCAACTTTAAAACCCTCTGAGAATTGATACTCCTATCAACCTGGCCAAGGAGACATGCACACCCATTTTCACATTTAATATGCTCATTACCTTAGTCAAGGAGACACAAATGCCTTTACCGTGCCCCTGATTTTACCTTTACCTTGCAAATGGAGTGCTCTAAAGAAGAACAAATATGTGCTGCGCCTCTTAATTGTATGATTTTAAATTTTGGAATCTAATGCAAGGCGATGATAAAAAGACTTCAACATTTTACCTTGTAATTGCTTACTCAAAATTAATCTTAAAGGCTAATCAAGGTTTAAAGACTCACCTTGCCTCTTTATTAAAGCTTTTAAAGTTAAAATGAAGTGTTAAAGTCTTAAAAGCCTATTTTCAAGTAATTAACTTACTGTATGTGTTCACTCTCCAAAAATAATCATAAAGGAAAATTTACCTACTATTCAACTTTGATTTAGTTCATTTAAATGGGCACCTACCAGCTACCAGAAACAAGCTTGTGTTAAATGGAAATACCTATAAACTAAAATCTGCAAGGATATGATTAATTTGGGGCTGTAGACAAAAATCTTTATTTTTCTCTGAAGTCCGAAGGATTGTGTTGCATTTAAGTTTTGCTCTATTTTCTATCCAGTTGTATACCGAAACCCAGCATCACATGAAACAAGCTGACATGCTATACAGTTTGAGATCTGACTATTTTCCTATTTTTTTATTTTTTTTTGCCTGAACAATATGTGGTCTGACCTCAAGTTGAACTTCCTGGCACACTCTTGAGAAGATATTTTTTCTTTTGTGTTTACTTTGTAAAGTAAAAAAAATCTTTCATCATGGAATAATGGGATTCTTTCTTGAAATGGTCCTAAAACCATTTTCAGAATGGGCAGCAGTAACTACATCCTTCAGATTATTGCTGATGTCTTTGGCGCACTGATAACACACAAGTGTTATCAATGTAGTAGCAAGCTGCTAAAACAGCTTGTTTTATAGAGATGCGGATGATTAGTTTATTACATACAGAACTTCACTGCTATGTACATATGTAATCCTGGGGACTTCTTAAAAGAATATTTCCTGCCTTTTGGTTATTTCTTCGGTCAGTTTTATGTTTTGCCTTATGTTGTGTCTGAACTCAAGGATGCCCTCAATTTGAGAGGCTATAATTATTTTAATAAACCTATAATTGTAACCTCTACAATGAAAGGAGGGAGTAGTAACATTTTCCTATCTATAGCTGTAGTCTTGATCAATAATCCCTGATTGTAACAAAACAAGAAAAGGTCAGTGAACCTTAGCCAAATACAAAACCATGACACATATCCATCTTGACATGCAGTGGCAAATGAGGAGACACAGAAACAGCAGGGGTCTATGATATCTTCTGATCCATGCTGAAAGCTGCCCCTCCAATTCCTAAAACTTCCATGGATGGCCCAACCAGCTGTACTCGCTTGTCAAATAACAAAGGGGGGCTTTGTCACATAGGGCTGGAGTATAAGAAAAAATAAAAAAATATTTATCTTCAAATAAAACCATATCTGTCACACGTTCATCCTAGTAAAGAATTTTTGCAGAACTTTTGGATGCTTAAGCAATGGCATTACAAATACCTTAAGCATCACTTGCTACATTAACTTTTGCATCACTATAAGAGGTGAAATTAGCATTGAAGCATTAAAGCCTACATGTATACTACTACTGTGCAAAGATAAAACACTCACATGATCTAAGGCCAACAGATCTCTGGCACTCTGCTCCGAAACGCCCCAGATGGAATCGGTTGCAAGCAGTATCTGCAGCACGGAAGCACCGTTTGGCGGGACGCCGGGCTTAGTGCGCACAAGCAATAACATACCTCCAGTAGAACGCTCTTGGTATGGTGTATATATGAAATAGGCCCATTTAATGTTAATGATTTTCAACAGAAATTAACAGCTGTAAAATAATTGGATACCATAACAGTACCAAAATATATAATCAAGGTCTTTTTCCCCCATCATAATTCACTTTACCCAGTTGATCCCTATGTCATGAAGATTTTAGACATGGCAATGGCTGGGATTTCACATTTATCAACCTCATCCTCCTCTCTTTAATCCTATAAACCTGATTGCCAGCTTATCCAGTCAGTTGTGTTTCTTTCCTAGATGAAACCACTAAAGGAGCTACTACCATAAAGTTTGTAATTTTGTTTAATGCTAATGTCCTACTAATCAAGAATTTCTGATTCTCTACAACAAACATAAGGCTCCATCTATATGATCTGTATGTCCCTTTGTTTTAAGGAAGTGAGGTCATGAACAAGCATATTAATTCCACAATCAATGTTTTCATAGATTTTGCTGCTACAATCTTAACTGTATCTTCACCAGCCTGTCATTGGATCCCCAGATTTCTGACTGACCGACAACAAGTGAACCTTGCGAGCATCTTTTTCCACTCAAGAACCATTAAAACCATTCCCCATTCCTCTTCTCCCCATAGAAAAATGACTGCACTTCAGGCAACTTGTCTTTAAAATGCCAGAGGGGTAATTTATAAAACCCAATTAGAAAATCTAGACCTACAGTATTAGCCATTCAAAATTTCTTGAAAAAACACATTGATGGGCCCTTGGCTGGTCCTTGGCTGGTCCCTTAGAATTCCTATTTAAAACATTAATTCTTACTGTCATGATTTTTGGACATTAAGATCTAAAGAAAAGCATTATCTCCTGGTCAGACCCTGTACTTCAGTGAAAGGTTGAAGTCAGAGAAAAAATATGCACGCCAAGAAGAAGGAGGAGGTCACTCCATTGGCTAAAATTTGGAGGGGATTTTGCTGGAAGTTGCAGGGAAGTGGGCAGCCATTCAGCTGGCATTTGACTGGGAAAGGCCATTTTGAATGGCTGCTACTGTAGAAACCCTATCCTGACTCAACTTGGTAAAAATAACATAAATGGGTTTCACCAAACCTAATTTCACTCATGTAAGGTAGGTTCAACTAATCAGTGTTTCTGCACACATAAGTTCACTGAGAAACCATGGTGGAACATGATCACACCTTTAATTAACGACAACCAAGGAAACCATTACTGAAAAAAAATTATGAAAAAGCCAAACTAAATGTGCCAAACTACATGCTTTCAAGCCATAAAGTTTCTGGGAGAATCCCCTATGGACATATGAGACAAAAGTGGAACTTTTAGCCAAAGGACATCTGCTCTTTGTTCACAGGTGGAAAGATGCAGCTAATCATGAAAAGAACCCTGTCCCTACTGTTAAACATGGAGGAGGCTCTGTTATGTTCTGGGGATGCTTTGCTTCCACTAACTATTCTGTAATGTTTTAAACAGTAAGCCTCATTATTACTATTTTAAGGGTTAGGTTTTCTTAATGCGCTCCTGCAGTTAAATCTATTCCAAGTCATTTCGCACATCTTTGCCAGACATACCATTTGACAAAAGAACTTAACAGTATATAGCTCTGTTCATTCAACAATCAAGTTTTCTCCTTTTTTACAGATAAAAAATGAAAACTCCAATAACATTTTGTTAATAGTTTCTTTTCTCCTCTAAGCATGAATCAAACTGGTAATTATATAGTTTAATCAATGCTACATCTCGATACAAGCCTTTCTTATCCCTGCACCTAACAATAGAGAAAACAATCATGATATGAAACTTGATTTTTCATTTCATTTATTTTAAACTACTCTAAACTAAGCTAAACCTCTAGTTTTTTCTATAATTTTCATTAATGGAAATTTAAGAAGCATTGTTATCTTCAGATTCATGGAGGAAGAAAAATAATCCTGTGAGCCCAAAAGGCTATGATATTAACTTTTTTTCAGTCTTGGTTAAAAATATCAAAAATATCTTTGAAACAACTTCACTTCTTTTTGGGGAAAAAAAAAACATTCATGTTCATTTTCAGTTCAAAAACTTTTCAATTAACTGATAAGTTTAATATTGTACAATTTTTTCAACTTCACTGTTTAATTTGTTTTGGCTTTGCAAAAAAAAAAAAAAAAAATGTGCATCAAGACCAGGTAATTCAAAATCATGCAAGCTGCCAACTTTTAGACAGCTAAATCTTTCCCATTAAATGTAGAAAACTTCTTTTTCACATGCAATACATCACAAGATGGTCACAGTCTGCTTCCCTGTTCTCTAAAATCAGCCACTGGTGAAAAATGTAATCTATAAGGAACATTTTAATTTTCTTAGCATTAGTTTCCGGAGATTTTAATTAAGCATGAGTAATAAATCTCAATTTTTTCCTAATTTCTCTGCTGTCCCTCCTTACTTTCCACAAGCTCAGTAAGCGTGCAGCATAAAAAGCAAATGGATAGGATATGAAAAAGAAATCTTTTGCTGCATTAGCTTCAGTACACAGTTATCATATAAGGGTAATATTCTAAGTAGTTTAAGGGTCCTAAAGCCAATGTTTCATATGTTTTGAAGGTGAAAATTTCTGCCCTGAAGATGTTATCAATTATTTGACTCTGTAAAAAGGCAAAAACAATACAAAAATTCGTTTCAGGAGTAAAATCTTTGGTATGTGGGACAGATCGACAGAAAGAGTTATAAGGCAGAATTAAGAGACAGGATGTCTTAATGCATTCTTATGATTTTTATATTCTCAAGTGGGATTGAACTAAATATGACCACTATTATCCTTCTCTGTAAACACACGCAGAAGGACAATATAAACACATACAGGCAAACTGTTTAAGGAAGTAATGGATGTGACTGTCACTAGAAGTGTTCAATAAAGCTCTGTTTAAAAATAAATAAATAAAACCAATGCGATAGTGGATGCTGGTTTCTCTGTGTTTTATTAAATTGTTGGAGGCAGTATCGTGACACATCAGAAAAGAGAAGGAGGGTTAGAAGAGAAACGGGACATAAAACTGTTTACAAGGCGTTTAGCGGAGCAATAAGCTACCAGTGCTTCTGCAAAGAAGTCTAGGTGGATATGTAGGGGGAGCCAGGCCAGTGATGCAAACGGTAGATAAAATGACCAATCAGACTGCAGATATGTATAAAATTATTTAATAGTTATTTAATTAAGTAACTCATATTGAGGTGGCTTCAATCAGATTTTTTTTTTTAGGTGAAAATGAAGATTGGGTTGTTTAGACCATGAAAAAGTTAAATGTAAGACGCATATGAGCAAAAAGATAACATTTTGGTGTTATTTGCCTGCTGTGTGAACTCAACCTAATGAATAAGATGGAAGGGAAGAAGAAGGAGAAGAATTTATTTGATGGAAAATATTTATTTTCTACTACTAACAGATTTAAATTGGCACTGTGTAACTCTCAGCCATTAGGATCGCTAGACTTTCAGGTTTAGCCCACCTAAAGGCCACTGGAAAAACTACAGTTTCTCTCGTTTTTAAGGGGACCTCAGGCTGTCATAATGAAGCACTCTGGGACAACAGTGATTCAATGACAGATATGATCCTCTCAAGTTCCATACGTTATTTTTTGAGAAGAGCAGACTGCATGAAGCATCAATCTGGAGAAAGCCCTGTATATTGCCCTGAAAAACATCTAATATACCTCAAATTAAGCTAATACTTGGTCAAAAGTTACAAACTGATGCTCTAAAATGGACTCATCATCTAAGATGATGAGTCCATTTTAGAAAACAGCTTTGCTCCCAAAACAGCTTTGCTCCCAAAAGCAAAAGCTGTTTGTTGGTCTAAAGGAGGCATGGTACTGTACATCTGCTGAATTGAGCACAAGGAACTAATTTCCTACTGACAGCAAACATTTCCTTTACTTCTTCATGCTGTCTGTTCTCTATTTCTGACTTCACTACCTTGCTCTATAGCGCTAAGGATTTATAGATGAAGTTATGATGATTAGTTGAATGTATTGAACTTGTAAATGTGATGTTATTCAAAAACAGTTAAGAGTTTGAAAACACTGCTAAAGCAATATGTTACATTTTTGCTACGAACTTTGGGAATGCTGGAAAATAGAAATAGACACTTTCATAGTATGTGTTTTTTGTGTTGTTGTTGATTTGTCTTAATGGTGGCAAACTGTATCAATATATATGAATATTATGCGAATGTTTACTTAAAGTAGGCCAATTTCTCAATTTTATCTTTCCAGTTAGTTTTTAGTAATCTCATTGTAAATCTTGAATCCGTCTCAAAAGAATTTAATTCACATGGCATTTTTATACTAGTTTATTTCCCCAAATCTTTTTCAGCAGAGGACTACATATCAATTTGCTACTTTAATTAAAATAACATTAAAACCTCCAACTACCCATATAGAGTAGTACAGTAGACCTGGTAACCAATTCTAGCCTAAAATAAGAGCTCCAAGCCATACATTTTGTTCAAGACAAACTTTGATTTCCTAAACACTTAAATGGCAATTATTTTGCATATTTGTTTATAAACCTGGTATTGATTTTTGCATTATGATGACAGTTTAATCCGAGGTCAGCTTTTATTCTAAAAGTCATCCCTCTTTGCGATACTACTTAGGAAACACTTCATGAATAATGCCTGCTCCTCTGCTAAGCAAGCTTTCACATTCTGATGTTTTTCCAATTATCTCACAAGCTGTAATTCTCCACTGCTGCAGTTTGGCCTGCAAGTTATTAAAACAAAAACATTGGAAGGGGGGATAATTTACAGGCTTTATTTTCTCATTCTCTGCTAGTAGTATTTAGCATGGCATCGCCTTTAATCTTGGAAGCATATTTTATTGGCTGTCTTTCTGCTTTTATTATTTAGTCCTGCCCCCCTATTTTTTGGTTACAAATAGATTGCTGTGGAGAAATCTTTATGTGCTTGGATGGAAACTTTTTCTGTGGAGTGCAATCAGCGCTACACTGACTATCCTCTACAGCCGACCCTTCCTATCTTCTCCCTGAGTAATGGGGACCAATCTGAGCACTCTGTTGACCCATCAGCCCCCCCCTTCCTCTCCACCACCTCACACTACTCCGTCTGGTGACTGCCAATTAAAAAGCCGCGACCATGGTGACAAGGGCCTCGCTGGTGCGAGTGATTGGACGAGCTGCTGCTTTTTCCTGGCCCGAGACGGAGTTGGAGGCTCGTCGATCTCAGTTGATCTCAACTGACTGCCCTGTGTCCAATAAATCATTTTCTCGGCGACCTGAGCCTCTTTGACCGAAGCAATCAAGGAATTCCACTTTATCTGCTGCTGATATCAAACCCGACTGAGCAGTTAAACATTAAATAGTGATTGTGAGATGACCCCGGGATAAGCTGCGGCCCTCTGTAAGCTGAGTAAGATGTGATTTATTTGTTCACCTAGAGGAATGAGGATAACCATATTACAATCGAATAAAAAAAAAACAAAAAAAAACAATAGATTTACACTTCCAGACACACCTGCAAACAAAAGCTATAATTATACAGCGTTCTTACATAATTCCAGTTTTATCTCCTATTTCCCACCCAAAGTTATCTCATTCACATTTCAACTATAGGTATGCTATAAATTAGAGGACTGAACTGGCACCTGTTAAATGCATAATTTGATAAAGTAAAAAAAAAAAATGGTCAAAGATGCTGTTTTCACCTATAATGCATAACACACACACTACAGCAGACTCCCCATAGCAAAGAGCCAATAATAATATAATTTAATTTCATGCAACTCAAAAACACACAGTGTGTTTGGGCTGATGTGGATTCCCTCATGTTGGGATGATGAATATTTTGAAATGAAAGAAAACGTGGCTGGCTTTTGAACTAGTTAATAAATAGATGGATGTAATAAGTCAGGATTCACATTTCATTTCCAAACTGATTCTTATATTTTTTGGTGTAGGGGGCAGAGGGAGGATTTATAATGAGATGGTGGGGAAGTCTCAGCGAAAGAAACTGATTAACCTGACATTGAAAGCTGCACGAATTGTTTAAAAAAGTGAGACAACTATGTCACAGCGAATGAAAAATACTCCCTTATTTACTTGTTCAGAGAAATACAACAAGTTTTTTTAGTGCATAAACTTATATCACAAGGTATAAAATGGTCTGACTGCAACTTGAGGATAGTCACACATAAAACAGAATAATGTGTGGTAGGTTACCGGTACTTAACAGACAAATAATTATGAAACCAAAAGGTAGTTGAGAAATTACAACCTTTGCCAAGTTATGCAACAACACAATCCTTATCTAATTTTAATTAAATAGAAAAAAATAATTATTGAAGTACAAAGTTGTTGATGGTAATTACCATATAAAATTGTGAAATTTTAAAGCAGGATAAAACAAATACTGATTTTTTCAGTGTTTGACCCGTTTTTTTTTGTTTCATGTTTTTCTATCTTACCTGCTACTTTCCTTTCAAATCTGTCTTTAAAACCATTTCACTACTAATCAGAGCCAACATGTATAAATATGCAAAAGATAAAGAAAATGTATTTCATAAAATACAAAAAAAATTCCAGAACTCTGTTCAGTACAGTAAAGCAAATATCTGACAGCCGTTTGGACTTTGATCCGCAAGAACATCATGTAGTAAAGCAGTAGACAAACTTTGTATTAAAGATTAAAATAACATACCAAAGAGAAAATGAGAAAGAGAGAGAAAAATAACAATATATGATAGAAAATTAACAGTAAAGCTATAAAATGTCGAAATATAAAAAAGGCTTCTGAAAACAGCTCATTGTGTACTTCTACAAAAAAAGAGCCACAAATGTCCCTATTTTTTGTTAAAAAGCCCATCGGCAGTATATACACCAGGATTCTATGATGATAACCTCATCTATCAGGGGAGCCTTAGCCTCTCTATTCATCACAGTCAATTTGCTGAAGCACATGCTCATACTCAAAAACCTATATCAGGTGAACACAAAGAAATCAGTGAATGCACAATCCTATTTAGAGCTACGTTTGCCATGAGTGCTGCCTATGGATGCAGATCAAGGCAAACACAGATATACACACTCTGTTCAATGTATTGTAATCTCTCTCACTGCTTAGTTCCCTCCTTGTCAATCTCAGCAAATCCCCTCACAAATAAAAATTTAATGGGTGGGGAACAATTGGAATTAAGCTCAGAAACGTACTGGAATAATATAATCTCAATATCTCTATCAATCTTCTTATTCAACCATATGCTAAATGTGATGTATGACTTCATCAAGAACTAATGTCTGCTTTTATGAGATGCTGTTAGTGACCTTGACTGGCTTAGTGCGTCACCGTTGAGGCAAGGATCCAATCCAGTTAAAGCTATTCAGTGGAGCTGGCACATCACTTCTGTCTGCAGGATCAGTCCATGTTGCCAAGTTGAAAGCAATGCCACAAACTTGGAATCACTTCTGTTACCGTGAGTAAGGAAAGTAAAAGAGAATGATTTCCTAGTGAAATGAATCCAAGATAAGGTCTTAAATACAGCAGCAGCATATTGAGCACAATTTGATTAAAAAACAGTGGCCCTAAGGCATTTCTGACCTTGTTATGCTATAATTAAATTAGATTAAATCATCTCCACATAACATTTATTACCTGTTTAGGCTTAATATTCAAATGTCATATGATTTTATCCACAGCAATTAGAGTTCTGTGACATTTTCAAGTACACTTTACTACATGGTAAAGAAGCAAAAATGCTGATTTTCAAACTCCAGCATTCGCTGCTTGTGAAATTTTTAACATATGAGCGAGGTTTCTAGGGGAAAATTTGCGTGTACCAAAGCCGTACATCCCAATAAATATTTCTAATATTTTTAATAATGGGCAAACAATGTATGGCCATACGCCTTGCCAGCTAAAAGCCTGTTCTTACACATTCGAGCCAACTATGAAAGTTAAATATATCTTCATTTAAAAAAAAAAACAACTTCCCAGCATAGTAGATCATGAAACCACCATATCGTGCATTACCCGGAGTAATAATTTATAGTAAAATGTAACAATTTATAGTAAAAACAGGTAAGACAGCAAAAACTTGGTTCTGATTTATGTTACGTAATAGAGTTGAAATCAAAAACAGTAATGAAAGCATAATTTCAACAAAATCATACTCATCATACTAAGTATAGTAGATAAACATAACGACTATAGGAGGGAGAGTTTCAAATACCTCAGGGTGACTCATAAGTCCATGAAAATGAAAAAAAATAACCCATCATTTACCACTACACCTCAACCTAAAACTATCATCTATTAATACAAAAACAGATATTTAAGCATTAACATTGTTGTGGAAACACTAATATGCTTTTCAAATCCCAACCATGTGACCTTGCAACAAAATGCATTCTGATAACTAAATAAATTTGAGTTTCTTCTTTTAGACCCGCTGTAACAGAAGAAACAAAACACAGTAAAAATATGTGATATAAATGGCATTGAGGGAAGAAGTGTGCTTATTTGTACTTTAATGAAGTTGTACTTTAGGTGAACTGCAAGAGGACCCTAGAGAGAACCATGATCTAACAAGCCAAAAAATACAGGAGTTTCTACTAGACGTATGTTAGAACCACATAAATTTCACATTTCTATTTGGCCCTAGAGGCACAAACCAGGTCAAAAGCTGTCACTGAGTCCTCTGGTGTGGCACATCTGGATACTGGAAGCAGTACAGTCAAAAACAAGGTAAATCAAAGTGACTCCAGTCTCCATGGAAACTGTTTCCTCCTCTTTAGCTGCAATATAAAATACATTTTTATCTAAAGGGGTCAAAAAGATTATAAGCAGCATCTAGGTAAATAACTGATCATGCGTTTTAAAGTATATTATAGTTTATTCGACAGAACCCACCAAAAAAAAAAACATAATCTTGTTTGGAATTTTTTTTATTTTTTTTGTTTAGGAGTAGCATTTTGAACTCAGCTCATCTCAAATGTCTGCATATCCAAACTGCTCTATTATTTATATGTATTGATTTGGATTGAAATCCCTCCTACTTATTTCACCAATGAACTTGCAGGAAAAATGTGAACACAATAAACTAAAAAGAAATGTAATAAATATTCTCCCAATGCGAGGCAAAAAAAAAAAAGAAAAAAAAAAAAGAGTATCATATCATCCCTGAAAGTCTTTTCCCCTAAAGCTCTTGCAAAAATCCATTTAAAAAGGCTTCTTGTTAGTCAACTAAAATGTGTGAGTTCAGAGCTGGAGCGTGGGGTTGTTAAATGGTGCTTTGGAAGCTTCTTGTGAACTAAAAATCCAGTCATGCATGCAAAGTGAGTCAGATGAATTCAGAGATTTAACATCACTGACAACAAGCCTATGAAAGCGAAAAAAAATGCCTCCTTACTCCTCAAATTGGGATTATTAGAGGCACAGTAATTTGGGACTTATTTCCTTCTCTTCACTTGGAGGCGTTTCAGCTCGTTATGCATCACTTTCCAACATAACAATATAAGAAAGGCAAAAGGAGATGATTTATTGCTTGTGTTTAATCTTTAGCAGTGATTATGATTAACATAAAACCTCCATTATACTTTACACATAACCAACCTGGCTTTTCTCATTGTGGGGACAAAGATGCAATGAAAAAGAAACAATGTTGGTGCTTTTATATCTGAGGATAATTTTTTCATAGAATGCTTCCTGATTTTTGAAATTAACGAATAGGAAGCCACATATACAGTGTACAACAAGCTACATATGTTTTGATTTTAACAAATAAGAACTATAAAATTCACCTCAAAGAGACAAGAACCTGATGTCATATTACTAAAAATTGACTAGGAATTTGGCTGTTGAGCAGAGGTTTCTGGTTTTATGCTTGGCCATTTGTGACTGATGACTAACTCATCTGTAAATTAAAAATTGGATTACCAGGTCGTGGTGACAGCTACACATTCAATGTGGAAATTGCTACTGAGTAACCCTCATAAGACTCAGGTAGCTTTTTTCAGTATGAGTGAGCAGTGAAAAGAAATAGGTCAGAGAAAGTGAAAATAAGTAAAAGATCTCTACGAAGGGAAATACTTTCTTCAGGCACGGTAGGTTTGTTCCTTACTTTTATCTTTGTGAAAAGTCAAAACCTGTCAGTCCTGGGAAATGCTGAAATGGGACATTTTTCTTTTAGAAATCTCCTAATTATAGTTCTTCCAAATCTTCAGAGTGTACACACAGTTTCTACTGTTGGTAATGCTAACAGCAGTAATTGCTCCTATAGCATCCAAAAGTTTTTAAGATGTTAAATATATAATTATTATTTTCTTTTTATATATAGGAAATCCTGTGCATCCTCATAGTTGTTTCTCTGTCCACCACACACACACACACACACACACACCCACACACACACTCTAGTCTTGCTATATGTAGTGAGGACCATGGCTTGACTCAAATTTACTTAAATTTACTATTTTTGAGTAATTTTCAATACTTTCTATGCCCTAACCCTGACAATAACCCTTAACCGAACCATTGCATTACCACTGCTTACTTAACCCTAACCTTAACCAGTGTTGTCGAATAACTCTGTTACATAATAACGTGTTAGGAACAAATAAATTATTACTTATCACATAATGGTAACATGTTTAAGTGGTTACTTGCAATCTAACATTACAACTTTGTCAATCAAAGCAACTTTTTATAAATACATTCTTTCCACTGGAGGGAGAGATCTTGCTGGAGAGCTGAGAGAGAAATACGTGAGGCTGATTGGCTGAGTTCCATGATGTGGGCAGGTGATCAACATGTCTTTCTTACAGCTTGCAAAGACTGAGAGGTTCTAGTTATTTTTTTTTTTTTATTTCCTTTAACAAAAACTCTATCCTCCTCAATTAGAAGCAGCTCCGAGCTAAAGAGGCCCCTAATATCATCTCATCACTGACTTACATCAGCACGTGTTTTTCATTTTGCCCAAAATGACACCAATGTCCTGTAAACTGGAAAAGTGTATTCTACATAATTTTAGTGAAATGGGGAAAGATGGCACCATAACGTAAAGTTTTTTCATTTTTATGGCAGATCTCTTGTAAATGCGATTAGAAAATAAAAACAATAAAAAGTTAGTCAGCTGCAACATTTATGGCCCAGTTTTACATATGCAAATCACAGTATACTTGATACTTAAAGTGATAAATAAGTTAATCTTATAAAACATGGAGACAAACCAAGATTCTCTCTTAACCCAACTTTCAGCGTCTTGTGATTTATCAAGCTCTAACTATTAAAAAGCCTTGTTTCTGCCTATTTTTCCCTTTAGACCCCTAAGGGAAATAGCTGATTCCTTTTGCAAAGACTCCACATGTTTCAACATTTTCAACAAAGTGGACTTTTTTGTCAGCTGTTTGATGCCACTATGTGCCCAGAGGATTAATGTGGTACCAGTTGAGGGGTGGGGGGGTGGGACACGACTTAAATCATTAATAATAAAAAGGGATGCTAACAAGTCAAAGTTAATCGTTTCATTTTAGTTCTCTAAACATTTATTATTCATAATTTCAAACCACAGTGGTAATTCATTACAGTTACTCTGAAGCCTTTCCTTTTGGCAATTTGTATTCTTCTCTCATTGAGACTTCTTCATGCCTTACTAGCGACTGATGAATTATATTATGTTGTTTGTTATGCTGCTGCCATATTCCTTGTGCTACTTTAATATCTCAAGATCTAAGGTAGCTACAGTATGTAAGCATGCTTGGAAACAAAAAGCTCTTATCAAATACCCTCACATACTGTAGTACAGTATGTTGGGTCACAGCATTTTTCTAATAGGTTTTTAATATTCATATCATAACTCCATCTACTTTGAAGCTATTGCCCATATTAGACAGGAATAAGATCAGTGTTTGATTTTTACATATATTCTACAGATTCATGCTGTTTGACCTGATTTCTTTTCCTGCTCAGCCCCCCAATACACACACACCGAGTCACATAGTGTTAAACATATCCCCTCCAATATTTTTTCAATGTTTTTTTATTTTCTTTTTGATGCTGCAACCATAGCAACTATTATTTTCAAATCTGATTTTATATGATAGATGCAATAGTAGTCCTAACACTTAAAATAGGTAGGGGATAAATTATAAATGGTTTTTTAAACATGTTTCAATTCGATTCTAAAACATGTTGTTTGCATTGAGATTCAGGTTTCAAATTTCAAAGACCTGATGTAATTCCAGTGTTGCCTAGAGTATGTGTCATTAACCTTTGCACATCTAAAACCCTTTGCTCTGATGGGATGAAGAATTGTAATATTGCAAAAGATTCTCAGTTAGTTATAGGCCAAAACTTGAATGAGTCATTCTGACGTTATAACATGCTCTGATCTAAACCTTTTTTTCTGGTTTTGAATGTGTTTTGAATCATTCTCCAGCTAGAAGGTAAACCTCTGAGGATTTCCCTGTATTCTGCTGTAGCATAAAAAGGCCAATGCTCCTATAAACTGTATTTCAAGTTCAATGGTGCTTAAAAAAAGAAGCATCCCTGAGTATGATGTTGCCATCACTGTTTAAATGCAGGAAAAATGTTAGTTGTTTACCCCACGCAGTGTTATACCTTGATATACAGTAGCAGCCATTCACAATGCTCCTTCCTGGTCAAACACCAGTCGAATGGCAGCCCACTTACCTGCATCTCCCAGCGAAATCCAACCTAACTTCCAGCCACTGGCCTTCTCCTGGGCGTGCATTTTTTTTTTTACTTCAACTCCATCCTTTCACTGAATTACAGGGTCTGACCAGGAGATGACGCTTCTCTTTAGATCTTAATGTCCACAAATCATGACAGAAAAAATATTTTAGTACAAAGATTGATGTTTAAAAGGGAACTGTAGGGGACCAATCTAGGTCCAGCCAAGGGTCCATTAAGGAAAGTGGGAAAATGTTCAATGGCTACTACTACAATTTCGATCATCTCTGACCTGAGCATTTCCTTTTGCACAGTTATTGTATACTGTATATACACACAATACCCTATGGAGCTCCTACAGCCCCAGCCTATGTCCTCTTTTCACACTATCAAATCAAAGTGAATGCTCAAGCGAGCACTTAGCACATAAATTGTGATACAACGCGCCAGGGAAGTACAATTGGTACACCTCTGCAGCATAACCTGTTTGGCTTACGGCTGAGTGTGAATCTGTCAGGAAGAGTGGGTAGGTGGTGGGTGGATAGGGGTAAATCTCCTTTTAACAGCAACAGTAAAAATCAATGTGGTGAGGTTTGATGTCAGAGCCAATGAATCCAGATGATACAGCTTGATACGCAGATCAATGCCGCAACATATGATGATCGTATTTTTTTGCCACTAGATGTCTTTCCTTATCATTTTTAGGAAGGGATGGGGGGGTAACTAAGTGGAATTTGAATAAAGGGAAGGTAAGAGGAGAGATATTACCATGCAGTCCTTGGACAATGCAGTTCAAGTTAACTCATAAAAACCCTCTCAGCTCTCACTGCTCTGCAGGTTCCTTAACATTCCTTCCTCAAGCATCAAACAAAACCCCATTTTATATATTCAACAGCAAACTTAAAACGTCTGTTCAGAGAGTGATCACTGATAGACAGGGCTAACTGGGTAAGTAAATATTCTTGAATGTAGAGCTATATATTTACCTGGCTCAAAGAAACAGGTTATTTTAAGACTTCTGCAGAGTTAAATAAAAAGGGGACAATGCAAATATAAAAATAAAATAAGAACTACCTATATTAAAGCTGATTTTCAAAGTTTACATTTGGAAAAATATGTTTGTTTTGTCCAGAAAATTCATTTCAAAGTAATCCTTAGATTTTAAGCTCATAAATACCAAAATACAAAAAAAAAAAGTAATAAAAACGAAGGTATCAAGAAGCAAGAAGCTCAAACAAGGTCACTTATCAATTTGACCAGAAAGTGAGAAATATTTGGGGAATTTAGCCACCAAGCGAAGTAACAAATAGCTGAACTTCTCAGGTTTATTAAGTTAGGATAGGATGTGTGGAAAACTCCTGGCACCTAAGGGTAAATTGTAACACTATGATACACAATAAATATTTTTACCAACAAAGAAAAGATAATGATTAAGGCAGTCATAATCCAAAGTCTAAGCTTTACATAATCTTTCATTTATGATGAGAAAACCATCAACAATGTTTTCATCACAGCTGAAAACATTAAGCTACATTAGAGCCTAAAACTGCTGACATTTTCTGTCTTACCTTTCCTGTTTTAAAACACATTTAATGAGGTGCAAGAAAAAAATGCCAGAGCGGCACAAAATTTTCTCTGGCTCTGTCCCCCCGCCACCTGTTTTGTAACACTGCCTGTTACGTGACTGGAAACAGGCAACTTAAGTTTTCTCTATCTTAGCATGGTACCCATCAATCTTATAAAGGAGAAAAAAAATACAATAAGATAAAAACCCAAGAGTTTTAGCAGTTATTTGCATGGCATTTCAACACATATACTCTCATTATCAAGCATATATCAACCTTAACTTTTATTTTAAAAAGATCTAAATAGCAAAAAAGATATATTATGTGCAACAAACATTTGGAATCTGTTTTTCTATATGATTAAGCTTAAAAGTTACACCATATCTAGTCTGCAATTCGAGATTTCTTTGTAAGATTTTGACCTCTTTTGGCTGATGAGGTTTTTTTTGTTTGTTTGTTTTTACGCTTTACAAAGGAAACCAGTAGCATTTAAATTACTCCTACAGCCTTCTAACAAAAAGGTGTTGATTAAATATTTATAAAAAAGAGAAAAACATCTCCAAAATTATATTTAGCATTTATATTTTTGCTTAGTGCAGTTAGCATAACCAAAGGGCGGCACATTTTACCCAAACTAATATTTTCTATGACAAACAGCGACTGGACAGGAGGACAGTAGAACAACAGAGCATCATTCTTCTATTAAATCCACAGGCATGTCAGGATATGTGGTAGAAAACATAGTTTTCAATTGTTTTTTAAACCTAAATGATCCTTGCACATGATTTTAGAAACCGTTACTATAATAAAAAATAGCCAATCTGGTATAGAAATAAAGCAGGTTTAGAATTAGGATTATGCTATACACTAGTTTTTGATCAGCCTATTGTTAGGGCCATGGCAGCTAAAAAACACCAATATTTGGTTATTAGGTGTTTTCTTTGGGTGTCTATCAAATACAACATTTATAGATCAAATTCATAAATGGTTTATACCCTGTAATGGTTTATAAGGTATGGTTTACAATTTAGTAAATATTGTTCAGAAATAAAATGTGAAACAAGTCATTTTTATCTTGGTTATCATAAATATTTGATCAGTCCATACCAAGTGAAATTTAAAAACAACATATACTTATTTCATAGTTATCATTCGGGTGGCTTCATGATTATGAAGGATTATTCAAACTAGATCTTCACAGATGGAGGGAAAGATTTAAAACTCCAAGGGGTAGAAACTGCATGGTCTGTGAGCATATCAAAGGCTGCTTTTCCCATGCTCAGAGGGTGGTTTTTTATCTCAAGTCTGTTCTGGTTATTCTGGGGAACCTAAGCAACTGCTTCCACTGCATTAAAGCTGCCCTCCGGTCTTGAGAGTCTGCAGTGTTTTGCCTCTAGGTGAAGCAAAGTAAATCTAATCTGCCTTTTTCCTCATATTATTTAAAGGTGTATAAAGTGTCTTAAGGTGTGTGGATGTTATGAGAAATATGTGGCAGGTAATTTTATTTTCAAAAAAAGTCTTGAATGCATATTTAGTCAATTACTTATGAATAGAATGTGTACATTTATACTGGTGAGGGTGTCCAGGGTTTACCCAGCCTTTCGCCCATAGGTTGCTAGAGATAGGTATGAGCTCCACACCCATGGGCGGATGGATGGATGGACGGAATCACGGATGGAAAGACGGACGGACGGATGGATATATGCAACACATTTATTAGAACTGTTGTGCAGACCCTCAGTATAACCGTTCCTAACTTACAAAATATGTTCGAGCTTGAACGGTCTACATTATCTCTCTCATTCTTATACTCAGCGTGCATAAAAACGACATTAAACAGAATCAGCAAATGATCCACTCAAGTGCGGGAAAAGTCCCAACAAAGATTGCAAGACAAAAAAAAAAAAAGATCTAATTTAGCATGTAAAAGACATTATCCGGTGTAGGGCTGCACAGTTCTAAATGATAAACAGATCCAAGAGTTCTTGTGGGGATTTTCAATTTCTTTTAAGAGCATAGTCATTTAGTGACACAACTTTTATTGGGAAAGTAGCTATTTTGTGCATTACAACCCTAAAAAAAATGCCCTCAAGCCCTTTTTCATTAGCTTTATGGGAAAAAATAAATCCCTCAACTGATTATGTTAAGAAAATATTAGTAATGAGAGTCTTTTTGTTTTGTTTTGTACATTTCTTAACGGCTTAACCTCAGAGAATGTATAGCCTCTTTCACACATAAGACTCAGTCATTTACCTGAACCATATTTCAGAGCCTAACAAGAGTTAGAGCTTTTCACACATGCAAATAAATCCCAGTAAATTACAGTTAGCTCTTTTCACACTAACTGTAAACCAGTGGTTTAAGCTTGGAATGGCTGTAGCTAATATCATCTGCAGGTGGCACTAATGCAAAGGATATATATTTAACTGATCAATCAAACCTCTGAAAAAGTCCATACGTTTTCGTGTATCTAGTTAAGCACAGTGGCGAAATACTAGGCAAGTGAGAACTTAAAGATAAGCAGCTGGTGTTTGTGACGACTGACAGTCTTGCTGCTTGTAGCCTCACTGTTTAACAGTGGCTGTAGCATGATGACTGATTAGGAAGCTAGTTTAGTGTGGTGGCTGCCAGCAGGTGTTCTGAGGCTCTTGTCAGAGCTTATATTTTCCAGCCCATATATAATATTAAACCTGACTATATAAAAAAAAAACACCCCAACTTCCAACCTCTGTTAAAACACATGTAGAAAGCATAAAACCATCACAGGAATAATAAAAAACACATAAGCTCGAAGCTGAAGGGGGCTTATGATTTGGGAAATGGCTGAAGGGCTATCTCTCTACCATTATTATTACTAGTCTTTACTGTAATTTACAGTTCTTCCTCCCCCAGTCTTTTATATTATTAACTTGATTTTTTCCCAGTGTACTCTGTGGTCCCAAAGAGCAGCAGTTATCTTGCTATATATAACCCAATTCCGGACACTTCCTGACGGCTGGCATACTATTTCACTCTCTGCACTGACAAAGAGGTGTTCTTTTATTTCCAAGTCTGACCAGTTTCCAGCCATCATAAAAATAAAAAAAATAAAAATTGCCAGCCTGTTTCAACAATGCTACTGTTGCAAAGGTTAACAAGATGTAGCAGGAGTCAGGTCTGTTAGGCAATGCGTTACTTAAAATGTTTCGAGTATACTTGCAAATGTGTGCTTTAGCCATACTAGAACAGTCTCGGGAAATTAACAGGTACATATAAAACTAGGTCTTGAACTGTTAAATAAGCTGTTCCATTTTACCCAGAAAATCAGTTCTGGCTTTATCCACACAACTCTGACACAATAAACTACCAGACAATTACTGGGTAAGCTTGTAAGCATGAAATGAGCTTTAAAAAGCTGGTTATGAACATATCAAGATAAGAAAAAAAAACTAGTGGACTACTGAAAACAAATTTTATTTTTTTTCACAGTGGTGAAAAGGGTCAGAGAAACGGTATTAAACACACTCCACTCACATGCCAAACACACGGCGCTCAAATGCCCCATGACTTCCCACCCCCTGTGTAGATTGAAATGTCAGCAAGCCTTTGGACTGCTGAACTCTATGTTAAAGCCTGGATAAGGATTAATGTACATATGGGGAACAATTGAGCATCACTAAAACCTTTGTCTGTATCCCTTCCTATCATGCCTGCAAAAGGGATGCGTGAGACTGACAAGAGAAAATAAACACTTTCATGTACAAAGATGGAACAGGGAGGTGAGAAAAGGGTTTAACTATCCTTTGTGTTCCATACTACCTACATAGCACCAATTTGCCTTAAACAAGCCATTGAGCTGGGAACATCTATAAGTATTACTTAAAGGAGTGCAGGTGCAGAATGGATGAGCCATTCTGCTATTTGTGTAGATGGCTATGGTTTAATAACTAGAGCCCTCTCCCTGATAACCCCTAGGGGTGTGCTTCCTAATGACTGATGCAGAATTAGGAAGCGCACTTGCTCTTAAAGCTTTGTATTCTGACAGCAGCAGGTTTAAATTATTAGGTTGTCACTTCTATTATTGCCCAAAAATGTATAATGCTAACGTTAAGTAGGTTTTTAATGCAATGTGATGTCAAATGCCTGCAGAAAATTAAACCTCACAACCAGGAAATAGTATCAAATTGAAACAAAGTGAACAGGCTTGTCCTGGAAAATAGTGGTGTCCTTCCCAGTTGAGATTAGAACTGATTATTCTGTTTTCGTTTTTTTTTTTCATAAGTAGTATAAAATATCTAACTAATTTAAGATAAAGCTATTAACTATGATTTAAAAAGATAATTAAGTATATTATAAAAAAAAAAATCCATGTATACTATAATAGATATGTAATTCAAAATCATATGATTTCTTTATACATAGTTTTGTAATAAAAAAAAGAAAATTACTTGCTCAAAGTCTGGAGGATTACGGAAGCCGAGAGCAGTCGTGTCTCTCAGATACTTTTTCTACTGTGGTTTTCTTGAGAAAATTAGTTAATTTTCTCATTATCTTAAGATAACAAAAGCCGTTTTCTAGTCATAACGAGATGGTTGGATTTATAAGTATAAGTCATGGCAGCCAATGTGAAATTTTAAAAATAATCCTGTGTTTAACTTTTAGGTAACGAGACAACGTTGTTGGTTTGATGATTTGCTTCCACTTCTGATTCCTAACCAATTAGACCTATGCCTCCGGCGCCTTAGCGCCTAGTGTTACGTCTGTAACAGTTATAAGATGCATTAACCCCCAAAATGAGTCCAGATTAAAGTTTTTCATTAAAAAAGCAGAGTTGTTTCTACTGTAACCCACACAATCCAATTATCCACCAAGACCTGACAATCAATGAAAAGAAATAGGAAACGGAAAAACTTATTATTTGCGCACAACCGGTACCCAGACTGCACACTATGGTTACCGCAGGCATGGATGGACTGGAAATCCGGGGCTGTTGGCCAGCCTCTTTCATTACTCATACAGGTTAATCATCTCGTTATCTCAAGAAATCAATAACTGTTTTCTCGTGATAATGAGATAATTATCCTATTATCTTGAGAAAACAATTAATGGTTTAACCGTGATAACGAGATAGTTATGTCATTATCTCGAGAAAGCAAAGGAAAAAAAAAAGTTGGGTATGACCGCTCTTGGCTTCCATAGGGAGGATAGTAAATCTCAGAATATATACATTTGTTTTGAGATTCACTATCCTGGAGTAATGTATTCATTTTGCATAGATGTAAGTGGATGGTTAATCCTACAGTAAACCCTTACAAAGTAATTCATTTATTTAAAGAAAACAGAATAGAACATAAAATGTAAACAAAAAGTTTTTAATTAAGGAGCACTTGAGTTAAGAGTGTTGAATAAGCAGAACGGACACACCATTTCACAGCCTTAATTCTTGCATCAACAGTCATATTTATCATGTGTATCTAAATGGATTAATTCATTTTTTCCATTATGCTGGTACAGCAACAATGAAAAAATGTGTTTTCTTGGACTGCTGACTAGCATCACTTCTGTCATCAAACTCCTCAACAAACCGTATTAGCACACAGAGATACAGAGCTACTGTATCTCCATCAATCAATAATCAATTACTAGAGGAGCAGATTGCACCTTCCTGTTCAGTTCGAGAACATTGCCTAAAGATTTTTCTTCATCACATCACAGTATACTGTGCATAAAACATTGTGTTGGCAACTTGATAAAGAATTATTGGTTTCCTATAAAGCTTACAATGGTTTGCTTTGAAGTAAAGATAATGCGTACATTAGAGCAGTAAATACCTTTGTCCTAAACTTTGTCAAAGTAAAGGCTTCAGTAAAAGGTAAAAAACAAAGCCCTCCAACATTTTGAGGGAAATTAAACTCTCAGTGGCTAGTTTTGAACAGAAGGCTTATTATAATTTATAAGGCTTAGCCTTTAAAAATATATTTCATTTGTCTTTGAAAATCTATCTATTTTAGAAAGAACTCAAGGGGGTACCTAAAAAAAAATCTGGTGTTTTTTTTTTGTTGTTGTTGAAAACAGAGCTGGCCAGTGTAGCTTCCTCCACAATAGTAGACATCTGAGAAACCATCATTGTTACTAAAAGTTCTGCATTAGTCAAAGTAATAAAAGGATTGAGCTAGGTGGAAGTTGTAATATTGAGATAACAGATGGCCCCATGTGCCATCAGCCACACGACTTGAGGGCAAATACAAACAGCAAAGCCCATAGTGTGGTCTATAGGTTGATAAATCTCAGTTCCTGACACTGAAACACACTAAAGAAGTAAGCAAGAACATAACAGACAACTTTAAATTTCAGTTATTGGTGGTGTTTTTCAAACAGAGGTGTGCTTTTGTTTATTTGTTGATAATGCCACATGGTGAGGTTGTAGTTTGGCAAATAGACACATTTTAAGTGCAGTGGTCAGTGTGGTTGCCATTGAGTTTACCCCTCTGCTTTTTGTGGTTCCAGATTGCTGAGTTAATTTCTGGAAACTCACTTCTGCATGGGACAAGATGAGGAGTTTTTTTTTTTTTTTCGACCACCTCAAAAGGGGGAATTCTTGAAGATTAATTTCTTTTTATTTTAATTTCTGTTTTAAAAAACTACTCCTTTAACAAGTTCACTTCTGATAAGTCAGCTAAAAACACCTTATATGGTAATGCTATAGAATTTGGGAAAAGGCAGGATTCCGACATTGGAAGGGACACCTCCTGGCTGCGTAGGGGTGTGGAAAAAAAATTTATTTGGCGATATACCATGATTTTCGGCTGTCCAATGTACCATCAATCTTTCAGTTGCTAATATTGTTTTTTTTTTTTGCTTTTTTTTTTTTAAATAAACATTTTATCTAAAACAATTAGGGAAAAGGGACTACATCTGGTAGACAGCGCTGTGGAGACCTTTTGCTGTGTGGCACAGTACAATATCTGTAGTTGAGGCGGTCACAGTGGAGGACGTCAAACCCCAAACAACATGAACTCTGATGAACATATAGCGCATTCTCTTTTTATATCTATAGTTTCCATTTTTAAGCTGGGTAAAATATAACATATAGTGATATTGCAATATCCTGTTAACATAGTACTGTGACCTAAGTATCGTGACGTATATCTGGGTGAGGATTTTTTGAATAAATTGGAAAACATTTAGTAGTTCTGCACCATTAGCCTTGTCAGATAGCTACAGTATGGTCAAGATGACAGGCCTAAGACAAAGAAGCTGCAGAACTCCTCTGCTGTTACATCAATGATTTTGTGAAAAATGAATGGAATAAAAGCTGTTAATACTTAAAGATGTTTCCTTCTTTTTGTACAAATATCTGAGAAACATCCCTCCTCGGATTCAGACCGGGTGATCAAAATGATGACTGAACAATGGTTAGATTTTTGATACTGTATCTGATTGTAGATTTACGACAAGTGCTTTGATTTAAAAAAATGAATATACCACTGGCCTTTACTGCATTTTTCAAAAGGCTGTGTACAAAGATAATAGAGCAAAAAAAGCAAAGATCAATTTAAACCAACATCCATCCTCTAATTCAAAAAGCATGGCTCCAAACTGCACACCAAAAGTACTTCAATGTATTTTTTTAAATATCAAAATATTATGCTATTCTGCCACTAACTTTTTACATAAGCATATAAGTGTATTGACTCAAATGTAGTTATATTTTATTCCAAAAATTGATAGAGAACTTTATCATAAATTGAATACAGACATTAAGAACAATGAACCAAAGACACATCACTCATTCTTTTCCAAGTGTCAAAAGATAACCTTTTGCTGGTCATAGATGCTATACAGTAGGTTTGATTACGGTAACAACCTTAGTATACCACTTAGTGTTTGCCTTTAATGCATGGATCAAAGAATAGATTATCAAATAAATTCAGTTGTTTGTCAAATGCTAATATTACATTATAAGACTATTGTATTTTTAAAAAATGCTTTTTTTGGCTGTGAAACCTAAATATGAAAATATATTTTAGCCAAGAGGTTAATTTAGGCTGAAATGATTCAGCCCTTCAGGTGCAGCCCCATTTATTCCTGGTCTGTCTCTGATATCCTGCAGTGTTAAATCAATTCAAGGCTGGATCAGTCCATGTTTGACCCAGGACTGGATTAGCAAAAACAACCCAAACTGGTTTGTAGTTTGCATCTAAGAAGTTTTCAGAGTTTTTAGTACTTTCAAATTCTTTTAACTCAGCATTAATCAATCTACTAATTCCCAGTCTTTGTATAAGTGATGCATCTCTTCCATTCAAACCTTGATTTAGAATACTGTGTTTTAACTTTAATCAAAGAAATGACAGTGAATGCTCGGGAATCTTGCCGAATCTTAAAGTGTAGTACAGTAGCAGCCATTCAAATTTTCCCCACTTTCATTGATGGGCCCTTGGCTGGTCTTTGGCTGGTCCTCTACAATTCCTTTTTAAACACCAATCTTTGTACTATAATATTCTTTCTGTCATGATTTGTGGGCATTAAGATCCAAAGAGAAGCGTCATCTCTCGGTCAGACCCAGTAATTCAGTAAAAGGGTGGAGTCAGTGTTAGAAAATATGCACGCCCAGGAGAAGGCCAGTGGCTGGAAGTTGGAGGGAATCTTGCTGGGAGCTGCAGGTAAGTGGTCTGCCATTCGGCTAGTGTTTGACTGGGAAGTTGCCATTTTGAATGGCTGCTATTGTATGGTAACTGTTATTTTCTGTATCTTCCAATGTCCTTAAAGAATAACATCATATGCTTTAGTCAATCCTTTGAAAGCATAGATATAAAGTAGATGCAAGGTGGTAAACACAGTAAACAATAGTCAGGCAGAATAATACCCTAATTGTACCCCCTTTTAAATTATGCATGAAAGAGATACAACAGAACAAAAGATCTGATGGTAAAACAATATGTTTTAATGGGAGCTGTTCAAAATTGGACCATTATCCTTATTCCACATGTTTTGCTGATAGCTTTAAAAGCAGTGTACAAAATCATAAAATATCTTTGGCCCATGACTAATATCTCCAGCAGACTAGCCTTTACCTGTAGACAATGACTCATTATGTGGAGGCCAGTTTAGAGCAGCTGGGCTCCTCATACGAGGACGGAAGTAATTTTATATCCAGCAATATTACTTGTGCATGGCTACCTCAGTTACAAAAGTACAGGCTGAGTAGTGTCAACAGGGTTTAAATGTATTCCAGGGATTCTAGAGAAAAATTAATGGTAGCTTTATTTGGTTTCTGTTTGACAGTCCTGCCCCAAATGTTGTTAGTTTGAGCAAATCCATAACAGTAACAGGTGAATTACTGGTTTCATTCCACCCACCATGGATTTACAACTCTCAAGCAGGGAACCAAACAGCAACAAAATTGCATTAGAAAACAACAAAGTTCCCCTTTTACACATTTACACAGTGTAATATATGGACTAATGCATGGCTTTAGGCAATGATTCAATAACCATCTTGGGTATTATGTCAGTGCACTGAGATACATTTGTGTTGAGGAGAAAGTGATGCCAAAAGTGAGATATTTCTGTTGTCTATTATTCTGTGTCAGACTTTCAACATTTATTTTCAAACGTTTTTAAAAAAAAAAAAAAAAAAACAGATTAAATCTATGTTTTCTAAGTTCATTATAATCATAATTAGTTATGTAACTTGTGCCCTTTGAAGTGCTGACACATTTGTAAATTCAAAATAAAAAAGTTTAAGTGTAACTAAACATTTCATTGATACTGTAAAGTGTTTAAACAAAGCAAACATCTATTTATTTTTCTTAAAACAATCTAAAGATATTGGCAGATCTCTGGTACCACTGATAAAAATGTCTAAAATGCTTTAAAATATATACATTTCTTAATGAACAAGCCAAAGCTGTTTGGCTTAAAAAATTGGGTGATGATGGTTTCATCTTCTTTGTTTAAAGATGACATTAACTAAAACAATTATGTTACAGAACTGGGGTCTCATTTATGAAATTAGTGTGCAGAGGGTCTGTAAAATGGTGTGCATATTTTCCACAAAAAGATTATTATCTTGCTATTTCCAAACAAAGTTAACCTCAGAATGTCTGGTTTCATCCATCTCTGACCCATGCATATGCTCATTTTGAAGATGGAAAATTGGTGTGCAGCACAATCTGCTACTGATGCATGTTATTTGTCTACCTTCCTCCCCATAATCACAACTAGGGCTGCTACTAACAATTATTTTGCAAATCGACTAATCTGTTGATTATGTTTTCGATTAATAATCAGATAGCCAAGGTTTCTTTAAAGAAGATGTTTCAATTATAACAGGTGAAACAAAAATTTTCCACTTAAGGAGTTCTGGATAGAGTATTTTAAATGACGAAAACAATTTTATCTTAAAAGCAAAATGTTTATATATATATACTTTTTTTTTTTTTACAATCTACAGTCTCTATACTCAAGCTAACAATTAATTGATTACTAAATCAGTTGACAATTATCTCAGTCGATTAATCACGATTAATCCTATAAATTAGTTTATTCCTAATCACAACCCTGAATCATTTCCCAACAAGAGGAATTTCAGCTCAGAGCGCAGCTCTTTATGTCTTGCTTAAGAAAGCAATATGGTTTTTCTTTAAAAAACGTTATTTTGATGTTTTTTACATGTTTGAAAAAACATTACACAAACTTTTCAATACTCTTTTCCTTCATTCCTACATTTATCAATTTTCCCTGATTTGATAGAACAGCAAACATCAGCAGCCATCCTCCAGACCCAACAATGCACATTTGGGACAAACAGTGGTGGGGGACATTCTGATTCTCATTGTCAATTGCTCCTCTGCCACGACTCTTCTCCCTCAGACACTCCTCATCACTTTCTGATTCAAGACATGAAGACATGTGCCAAATGTGCGTTTTCCACTGATTTTCACATTAAAATTCAAATAAAACAGCTTTACCTGGCTCCTTTTTTGTGGTTGCCATTGGAAATCATGAAATCACACTGATCAGCTTGCTCATTTAAATACAAAATTTCATTCATCAAATTCTTTCCATTGACCATTTCAAGTTGGATTTGGGTTATTTGGAGGGCAAAACATGTGGTGGAATCTGGTATGCAAGCACTATGCAGCTGTGATTTATAAAGGCAAATTATTTGTAATGAGGGTGCACATGGTTTTAAATAGCTGACTTTTTTGTTTGTGTGCCATTTTTAGATAATGGACATATTTAAATAAACCCTTAGTATAGAGCTGAAGCAAGTCTTTCTAAGTGTGACCCTAGTGTTGTACATTTTGCAGTGTTTTGCAAAATGTGTATGAAATGCAAAATTTCCTTCCTGAATTCAACTAAGGGACTTACAAAGGAAAGCTAGTAAATAACATTCTGCATAAGCAGAAACATATTAAACATAAACATGTAAAAAGATTAAATGGCATATTACCACTATGCCATACAAATTAATTACACTCCTTACAAGTTTCTCCCATCTTATTTTTAATGTATATTATCATGATTTACAGTCATATTCAATAAATAGAAATATAATGGAAAATGTTTTATGTCAATAGCGCCATTAAGAAAGTAAAACACATTGGATTGGTACATTCATAAAAAGGGAGCTTTCAAGCCTTTTTTTCTAGAACATTATGATAACTTTATGATTTAGTTACAGAAAACTCTTAGAATATTGGTTTAAAAATAATGAAGTCATATAGGTTTGATACAATTATGTTTAAGAGACCAAAGGTAGCTATTGTCAGAAACTTCCAATCTGGTAAATCAGCTTAATCTGAATGCTTAATATATTTTCTAAATATTACACATCTCGCAGACTGAGACAGGGCAGAGCATAAAATGGGAAAATACTGTTTTCATTTTGTTTGTAAAAGCAAAACCATAAAATTCTAAGAGCGTTTTTTTTTACTCTGATAGCCTATGAGAACATCCTGTGCACTAAACTGCCTTTAGAAGTTATTTAATAAGAAAATATCAATTACCTAGAAAAAGTTGTACAACAGATCACAAAACACACACTTTGGATCGTATCACAGTTTTGAGTCACAGATCTGATAATTTTTTTCAGATCACCAGGGAAAAAATGCAACTATAACTCTGCTGTCTATTTATTTTGTTGAACACTTATTTAAACATTTTTGCTTATAAAAAAATCAAAAAGTTAATCCAGATATTATATTAAATAATAAAATTAATTATGTATAAACAAATTAAAGTTCAATAAAATGCAGGAAACCTTCTTTGAATACTTTTAAACAGGTCATTGTATACAAAGCTTTCCGTTGCTCTGGAGGGCCACCCGTCTGTGGAGAGCGCAACAGAAGGTGCATGTGACAATTCATGCAAATTTAGCACCTATACCTTTTTTGTACCTATGGTCTCATGCAGCTAAAGAAACTCCGATGGTGTGTGTTATAGCTTTAGTCTGGTCTGATTCTGCCGCTAAAGGCTGTTTAAATGCCGCAGTGATAAGTGGTGGTTGAGAAGCACTCATCTTGGATCCGTATAAACGCCAAGGTTATGTCGTTTTTAATGGGTTGCCATACTAGATTCCCACTCTCAATGTTTTGTCCACCACCCTTCCTCCAACATAACTGTATTTGACAGGGAAGCCAAAATGCTCCCATACATGCGATTTAAAGGATGCAGGCGGTTTTCCAGCTCTTCTCTTCCTCTGCTAGACATGATCACCACTCTGTTTCACTTGATTATATTGAATAGGCACTCTCCATGTAAACATGCCCATTTATTCATTTCGGTCAACCAATCGGTGGACCATTTGCGTACCGAACCGCAGAGGGAAATCCGTAAGGATCATGGAACATTAATGATCCATTTCACAACTAGCTAGGGAAAAATTGAGCAGTATATAAATACAGATTTTCTTTAAAGGCCTCCACGATTTCTTAGAGAACATCTGTGACCAAACAATAACATTATAAAGAACAAAGAACACAGCAGACAGGACAGATATTAGGCTCTAGATAAGATTAACGTAGAGTTGTCACCAGCATGGAGCTGTTGTAGCAATCAAACTCCAATTCTCCCCATGGCCAGTGTCCTGCTACTTTTAGATGTATCTCTTGCACTAAACACCTGAATCAAACAGCTTAACTACCCTACAAGTAGTAGTCAAACTCTGCTAATGAGCTCATATTGCAGTCAGGTCTGAAGAAGCACAGACATCAAAAAGTTGCCGGACACTGGCCCCCAAGGATTTTAGTTTAAGACCACTGGCCTAAACTAACAGCTCAGAAAATGCTGCTTTATTTGAAATAGCAAGCAAAGGGACCAGGCTTCCCATAGGGGGGATAAAAACCCAGAGGAGACAATCTATGGACAGAAAGATTGTTAGTAGTGCACTCTACAAATCTGCTTCTTATGGAAGAGGTTCAAATAGGTAACAATTAATAAAACTCATAAGAGGCCCCATTAAATGCTCGATACTAACAGCATACATGTAAAATGAGCTTTGAGTTTACAAATATAACTCAAGACAATATTGATGTTTGGGCTTAAAACTATACACATATTTACTTTGAACATAAAATAACATAACCCATGATGAAAAAACAGAGTAACATTAGCAGCATCATGTTTTGTTGGTTCTTTTTTCAGCAGAGAAATAAAATAATTAGATTTAAGCAGAATATGGAGAGTTAAATGTGAAG
>NW_015150754.1:475681-516230 GCF_000732505.1 Cyprinodon variegatus
ATATATTGAAGGTACTGATTATAGTGTGTATGAAAAGTTAACACAGTATAAATGCCTTTTTTGTCTAACAATGTAGTGTTCAAACTCTACTGTTCTAAATGTGTGTGCAGTGTTTCCTGAGAGTTAACAACAAAACAATTTTCACAGCTTTTAAAAATACCTGCACTTGAAAATAGATTTGCTTGATACAGTTTTCCTAGTTTGGCTTGTAAAACTCCTCCACTCCAACTTTAGTACCTTCTCTAATGGACACTCCATCTGCCTCCATCACTGCCTGGAGCTTTCAAACATCTTTGCAATCCAGTCCTGATGTCAGAACAGAGTCTGTCTGCCATTAGACAATATGACATTAGAGTTCTAAGTGTCATGCACTCAGCCTCTCATTTACATCCTCTTAGAGCTAGTGTATATCGCATGAATATCTATATAGTCTGGACATCTATCTTTGTTTTAAGCCTTTGCTTTAGTATGGCTTTTAGTTGCAGATAAAAATAAAATCTTTTCGGATGTGGATAGAAACTACACACAAACTATAACAAATTCTTCTTACACTATCTCAAGTTAACTGCTTGCCTAGTTGGGGAAAGATGTTTGCACCGGTGATAAAGAGTAATCTGAACAAAATCTGAACCAGAAGTCTCCTACTTTCCAAATACTTTCTTTTGAGGAAAGTGCAGCAGATAAAAAAAAAAAAGTACCCGACAGGTAAAAATGCTGTTCTTACGTGGTTTAGAGAATTAGTGGGAAGCTGTGCAACTTGCAGAGGCAGAAACATAATTCAGTGGAGCAAATCAGGGAGACAGGATGGCATTCATCGCTTAGAGGGACGAAAGGAGCACACACACATGGCGGTGAGATGACGAAAAGCAAAGGTAGAAAGACACGTCAGGCTCAGAATCAGTTTGCAGGCATCATAAAGTGAGAAGACTTGGATGTGCGGTTTATGCGTGCGCGCGCACCGACAAACCCCCACATGAACAAGCATATTTTATGGGGTAGTAAAGGGTTTATAAAGCCTAACACAACATGAATAAAATGAGCAAACGCGATACAGTAAAGGTACAAAAGATTATTTCCTAAGGGATCCAAACGTAACCGTATATGAATCTCCAACTGGATTTAATTTATGTCCCGGTGTCTGAGGCCAAACAAGTTCCATCGGACCTTTACTCACAGTGCTGAAGCGGCCAAACAGGGACACAATTTCATTGACCCATGTTTAAACTCTCAGATGTTCATCTTCTTTAATCGAAAATGCGTCACCGATCATCTCTAGTCAGCATTCCCTAGCACACACCAACCGTTTTACGCAGCGCGTAAAAACGCACAGCAGCTTCCCACCAACCCACCCGCTGCTGCCTCCAACCCGTTTCTTTCTTATTTATCCACTTGCATTGAGTTTGATACTCACCCAGGGTGTGAACGCAGTCCTCCCTGCGCGTCTCTCGCTTGCTTTTTTTTATTTCGTGACTCCAGTAAAAAGGAGAGCTGAGAGCACAAGGAGAAAATGCGCCTGCGAACAAGTGGACGGCAGCCAGACGCTACCGACGCCTCTCCTCTCCTACTTCCACTTTCTTCCTGCTCTCCTCACTCTTCCCCGGCAGCCCGGGGCAGGGCGAACAGCAGTCGCATTAATCCAGACATTGTCCCCATCATCGGTGTGCTAAAAAATAAAAAACTGAAGTGAGTCTATTAAAATCGGTGGAAGTTGGGAGTACAGCAATACCGTCCTGGGAAATCCGTACTCTCACAGTCTAATGCAGTTCGTAAATGTAGAAAGCAGGAGTCAAATGTTGTTGTGATTGGAAAATAGCCTGATTGTCGTCTGGGAAACTGAATATCGAAGGGTTAGACTTAATCCCCAGGGGATGTTTTCTTCTCTTCACTTCCTTCCCAACCAAATCAACTCTCTTTAGGGAGGATGAGGCACACTTTGCCGTCTGAGCAGAATCGCGAAGGTATCTATCTAAACAACATTTTCATAATCTCTCTAAATAAAGTGTTTTTAATGATTTATTTCAGGTCTCTATGCGCCACAGCCATCACTTGTTAACGCGTCCAGCCTTGTGTTGATTCTCCCAGAAGCTCTGAAAAAAGCGGCTCGCTCCAACTGCCCTCTCTTCACTCGTCTCTCTCTTCAACAAGCTCAGTTCATCCTTCTGTGGATCAGCAACGCCCACCATATGCAGTGATTGGCTGGATCATTCTGATGGGGCGGATGGAGCTGAAAGCTGAACTCCAGGATGCAGGAGAGAGCGAGAGAGAGACAGACAAGTCTCCTTTCTGAAAGATGGTTTCCATAACTTTTCTTCACGCAGAGCTCGACCTCTCTATTTAATGCTTTCACTGGACTTTGAATGACTTAATATCCTTTTTTTAAGTGGCTATGCTGAGGCTACCCTGTTAACCAAAATGGTCAAAAATATGTAATTTCAGTAACTCAATTAAAATAGATCTTAAACACTAATTACAATAAGAAGTTTATTCTTTTTGGTAGCTTGAAGAGTCAAAACTCTCCTGGGAGGCAAATAAACACCTAGCTCAAAAATCTCTGGGGTTACATTTATTTTTTTTTATTTAACCCTGGCTGCCTACATTATCTCAATCATGTCATCCATCCATCCATTCATTTTCTGTCACGCTCATCCCGACTGTCGCGAGGGGTACTGGTGCCTATCGCCAGCTGTCTATGGTGAGAGGCGGGTTTCACCCTGGACAGGTCGCCAGTCCATCACAGCGCAAAACACAGACAAAGAGGACAAAAAAACCATTCAGACAGTCCCACCTAAGGAAAATTTAGAGAAACCAATTAACCTCACCTTTATGGACTGTTGGAGGAAGCTGGAGTACCATGTGAGAACCAACACATGCAATGGGAGAACATGCAAACTCCAAGCAGAATCAAACTTGGAACCTTCTTGCTCCTAGGCTGTAGTGCTACCCACTGTGGCATTGTGCAGCTCCATTCATGAACAAGTGACAGTAAATACAGTACAAACGAAAAATGAATTACAATCTATGTTACCAAAACATTTGGTAAAATATATGGTACATGGTACATTCATTTTAAGTCACCTCAAATGGGAAGAACTCCCTGACAGGCTAGCTAGTTTAATGGATCTTTTCCCAGGGATTCCTAGTGCTGTCTCCTGCATCTATTTGAGTTCTGCCATTCAGAACAACAGCAAAATATTTACAAGTAGGATCATAATACTAATGAATTAACTGCACGGATCACGTTTTGAGATGTAATTTCTTTATTAAAAACATGTTAAAAACCTTCTTTTTTGTCAATCACTCATCAAAGCAAAGAAATAAACAACCTATTCTTGCAAAAGGGTTTGCCATTGTATACAACCGACCAGCAAAGGAAATGGAAAAAATAGGATAGCTACTCCGGATGCACATCAGAGGCATTTGCACATACTTTCCTTTAATGTGCACAACCGTCAAAGTTGTGGCTGTGGACATCTTTTCAGGCTCAATCCATGTTTTGTGTAAAACCAACTTTACACAACTTTACACTTTATGTTCTCTGGTAATCCTCTGAACTGAGCGTCAACGTATGTGTTCTCCGTTCTTTACCATCGTAAGTGAGAGCAAGTCCATTTCCAGTCCGTTGGAATCTTTTCAGATTAAGCTCAACATTTGTAACGGTATCAAACAGGAAAAAGAATGATAACAACATCAGGTTTGAAACAGGGCAATGACAGATCGGTAACTACAGTTAAAAACATAATTCTATTAATTTCATTAAAAAATAACTTTTATTGAATTATTGGATGCAAACTATTTAGCATAGCAGGAAGCAGACTTGACTTCTAGATAAAAATCTATATTTACTCTGAAAGGCCAAACTATTTTTTCAAATCCAGTCGCAACAACAGAAGCGGATCTCATAAGTTCAAGAGTGTTGGGATCCTCAGGCTTGCCCACCAGAGGGCGCCGAGGATCCTCTTCTGTCTCTTGTTGTTGTCTTTTAGGACTGGAATTACTGTTGGGATCTGGAAATTACCCCCTGTCTCCAGCAGAGTGCGCCATGGGTCTCCTAGGGCTGGAACCTTCCAGCACACCTGTTATGCATCTTCTCATCAGGAGACTTCCCCTTTATAAACACCTGCTAGACCTTGCTTCCACGCCGCAGTGTTGATCTTAGTTTGGTTAGCAACCTGAACCTCTGTTACAGATTGAATCTTAGTTGTCTCTAGTGTGAGATCAGATTCTAATCTCTCCTTTGTCTGTGCCTCACAGGAAACCTGTCGCTAGTCTGAAGCTCTGGATGAGCTGCCTCACTGGAAACATGTCTCTGGCCTGAAGCTCTGGGAGAGCTGTCTCACTGGAAACCTGTCTCTAGCCCGAAGCTCTAGGTGAGCCTACCTGCTAATCTGCCCTGGTGAGCCAACCTGAAGATTCCTATGTGGATTTAACCTGAAGACTTCTATGTGGAGTTTACCTGAAGATTCCTATGTGGAATCAGCCTGAAGAATCCTATGTGGATATTCCCTGTTGTTCTCTGCAATGAGCTGGAAGCTCAGCCTGAAGAATTCCTATGTGGATATTCCCTGTTGTTCTCTGCAGTGAGCTGGAAGCTCAGATCAAGGTCTGCCATGCTAAGCCTGAAGCTAGACGCTTAGCTTCTCATGAACTCTGCTAACCAACAGTCTCGGGTCCCAGTCAAGACTTCAGTGAACCAGTCTCAGAACTTGTTTACGTTCTCATGTTCAGAACTTTTAATAAACATTTGAACTTTTTCCCTGCCTCCTCCATGTGTGTTCTGCATAAGGGCTTGCTCCTTTGATCCATCATGACAAAGAGTATATTTAGTCAAGACATAGAAGAAGCCAAGAACAAATCATTTTGTATAATCCTAGCCATCCTTATAACAAAGACACCCAATGAAAATAAAATGTTTGGACAGAAATTACCCGTACGCTGGATGCAGATGGTAAGTTTTAATGATGTCAAACATATATATATATATATATATATGTATATATATATATAATATACAAAAATGAGGGAGAAAGAGAGATGGGTAACCAAGGTTCAGAAGGTAAAGAACCTTTAGATTTTAGTTTGCATTTCCAGCTTCGCAGAATTAATAGGTGTTAATGCAGTGGTCTCCAACCCTGGTCCTCAAGATCTACTATCCTACAGATTTTAGATGCATCCTTGCTTCAACACAGCTGAATCAAATGATTGATTACCTTTTCAAGCCATTCATTTGATTCAGCTGTGTTGAAGCAGGGATGCATCTAAAATCTGTAGGACAGTAGATCTTGAGGACCAGGGTTGGAGACCACTGTGTTAATGTTTAAACCAGTTGTGTCAAACTCAAGTCCACATGGGGTAGTGTCCTGGATTTTGGAGATGGATTTTGATTCAACCACCTGACTCAAATATTAGGTGATTAGCAGAGTTCTGTAGAGCTTTGCTCCATTCAATTTAGGTCTGTAGGAAGAAGGACACATTGAAACGGTGTAGAACACCAGTCCTTAAGGCTTTGAGTTTGAGATCACACATTTAAAAATCACCTGGTTAAATGAAAAGGATAAAAGAGAAAAGAAATTGAATAAAGTTTGACTTTTGATGAAAATGGAAGAATCTCCCTCCTTCTTTCATCCTCTAATTCACTGGCAGTGCTTTAGCATTATTTTCTGCTAAAAATGTACTTTGACTCCCGGCAAAACAGAATTCGTACTGACATTTTTTCCTACTGTGCAGTTCATAGTCATTCTATGCCGTCTGTATGCCTGTGTGCCTGCCTGCATGGGCCACTTCTCTTTAGAAAATGTATTGTCTTTGAGCTAAGAAGCTTCCTCGGTGAGTCTGTGATGAATAAGTAAGTGGTTAAAGAGAGGCTGAAGAGTGAAGAGCATAGTGAATATGGTGCCCAGAGGCATCAGGAGGGAAATAAGCAAAAAGCCAGTGCCGCCTTTCTAATGGGAGCAAATGAGGTGGGCAAGATATTGTTGTGGCACAACCACACATGGTTGCATAGGAAACACACAAATCCCGCTCGACAGCTGCTGGGAGAGGTTTGATTGATGACAGCGCTTCAGGGAGTGTTTCAATCTGAACTTGGTTAACTTAGAGCTACACACAGCATTCATCTCACCGGAGTGAGATGCTTATTGTGAGCAAGCCAGCATTTTATTTAGAAAGAGACTTGAGGGACATCTTCATCAGAATAGTACCTGTTGTGCAGCTATTTAAAGCCTCACATCAATGATTTTATTCAACAATCCCTCCAAATCAAAGAATCAGCAAAAAGACTGAAGTAATTTCATCCTTCCTATTAAACTCAGCTGACAATAAGAGACTCAAACAGTGCCACTAGTACACCCACTACACTATTACACCCCTCACTAACCATTACATGGATGGATATATCCCTGCTTTCATGTTGCTTACACCAAAGTTTGACCTATGTATTTGTTGCCGTTTTCATCTTAGTTATCGCAATTGACAGGTGTTTTGGTTCTCTTTGCTAATATTCTTGTGCTCTATATTGTATATTTCTCTTGCCAGTAGCTTTTTTGGTAAAAATGGTAAATGGCCTGCATAGCGCTTTTTCGAGTCAGGGGACTTGACTTAAGCACTTTACACTACTTTCAGCCACCGGGCATTCCGACCAGCATCAGTAGCTATGTGGTGAAGTACCTTGCCCAAGACTCAACGACAGCCAGGGCTTGAACAGACAACCCTCCGGGTGCAGGTAAAACTCCTTCCATGGTGGGGGCCGGTGCCTATCTCTGATAATCTGTGGGCGAGAGGCGCAATATATCCAGGACAGGTTGGCAGTCTGAAGCAGGGTAGTTTCTTACTCATTTCCTGTAATCTAATCTTTGTCATAGTTCTGATTATTGTATCTCCAATCCATGTGAAGTAATGTAGCTTTCATCCTAGCTGTGGAACCTTAGACCAGTGGACCAAATCTTTAACTTCGTGGAATTGCAGAGTGGATCAAGGGAGTAGGTTTTCCAGTCTACATGTGTATTGTAGATCTGGAGAAGGCCTTGGGCCTTGTTTTCATAGGTAGTTTGTATTAGGTGCTGCAGGACTATGGTGTATTTGGGTGGCTTTTAAGGGCTATTCAGTCTGTATCACCTTAAATTGTCTTTGAAATTTAAATCACAAACTCTGAAAATACATCTTCCCAGAAGCCAACAGATGCATTAGCTTTGATACAGAAATGTTTTGGACCAATGAAATGCAGTGACATGTATGACGTCATCATGTCAACCAAAATGAGGCTGAAGCAAAGTAAAAATGGCTGTTCCGGTTACCCTGGAATACCCTATACTTCTTTCTCAAAACTTAGCAGATTTTTGTATTTATAGATAGGAAATATGTTTGCTTGCTCCTCCCAACAAAATTAATTTTAATAATTTCATTATATGAACCAAATTGAGAATGTGACACGTTACATCTGCTGCTGCGGCTGCAGTTGGCTAAAATCTTGATATGGTAGGAGCCACTTGGTGATTTACCCAATCAACTAGAAAAATTTTATTAAATGTTTCTTCCTCTTGCATATAGTATCTACAGGAGGATTTCCAGATATATATACTGTGTAGAATTCAAATTGAACTACACGTATCAATCTGGCTTTTGCAGGGTTAAAATCAAATACACTCAATCTGACTATGCAGGGATTGATTACATCTCCCTTATTGGTTGAGCTCAGTCTCCCTCTGCCACAAGAAGAGGAATTTAAATATCTTGGTGTAATATTAATGGGTGATGGTAGAATGAAACACGAGAGATGGATTTGGGTTTAATTTATGGTAAGATGGAGGCCTTTGCTGTCCATGTGGTTAAAGCAGAGCTAAGCCAAAAAGGAATCTCTCAATTTACTGATTTTTTCACATTCTGACCTTCACCTCTGGTCATGAGATGCATTTAGAACAGGATTTTAGATAGGGGTGGAAAGGAAATTATTTTAGGGTGGCTTGGCTCAGCGTTAGAGAAAGGGTAAGGGGTACCAACACATGGGGGAGCTCAGATGGTCTAAAGGAGGTCATTTGAGGTGGTTCAGAAATCTCATTAAGATGTCCTATGGGTGCTTCTCTTTGAAGGTATTCCAGTCAAGTTTCACTCGGATTCCAGAGAACACTCAGATCTTGCTGAAAAAAAAACTATAAATATGAACTGTAATAGAAATGCTGTACTATAGTGTACATACCACAAAATTACCACATATGACAGATTTATCAAAACATGCAAACAAAACAAAAAACAGATTTCTTTGTAAATTACACCTGTGCACAAAGGTATTTACACAAGTCCTCACCTCATGTTCAGCCTTCTACATGGCCACTTGAAATCGTAAATAGTCCATGCAAAACATGGTATAAATGTCATTGTGTATTCAAATGAGTCAGCTGATGAATTTTCTTTCATGGTTACCGATGGTAACCATTGGGAAGAGAGTAAAAAAAAGCTTTTTTTCTTTTCTTTTTTTTTTTACATAATAGATTTATGTATAAATTCACATGATAATTCTGTGCCTAAAAGTTTCCTTAGGCAGAGTTATAAATAGTTTATTATGCGCAGATAAGAATGGGTTGCCAGGAAAGCCAGAGATGTTAGCAGCTGGAGACAATTCATAAAAATAACATTAAAAAAAAAAAAATCCAGATAAGCTGCCCAACAAGCTATCTGCATCATTTATCATAGGAAGAAAATGCCCAGTTACTTCAGCTTAATAAATATAGTTATTTTCTAAATTCTCTTATACATGCCTGGATTATTCTGGATCTTTAATAAACTTGGGCATGGAGCCACATCTATTTATTTACCCATAAGATATATGTAACTATAATTTTTAAATGTAGGCTACATCAAATCTTACATGCCATGGGGTGCGGGTTATCCTTATTTATTTATATTTTTTTAGTACCATGAACCTAGCTATCCTTCCATTTCTATTTCTACATGGGATGGTGTTGCTCCAGTGGGTATGCCTTTCATAGTGAACCCTTTTATGCTGCGTTCAGACAGCAAGCAGCAGAAGCAGCACGTGCTGCTTCATTTTTGATGCTCGTACAAGTTTAGTTCTGATACGTAACTGAAGCATCTTTGCCGCTCTAAAGTGAGTCTGATGCGCGTTGGGCCGGGTTACACTATCCATTCTTTGCCTCTAGCAACGGCAGCTATATTTGCTGTTATAAGTGGGTATAAAGTAGTTTTAATATTATTTTAAGTTAAAAAGTCCACCTGAAAACTTAATCTGTTCAGTGAGTTCATCAAGATTACGATCCTGCCTTCAAATGTTATTTTGCTGTTGGAGAGGCTCAGACCCCCATACAACATTGGTGCTTTGTCACTGGGAATCCCGCTCAACAGCAGCCTCTGGCCCAGTCACCTCTTTGTGGTTTTTCGCTACTGTTCACGGCGGCTGGAACGCCTTTTCCACATCTCTAATCCAAACTGCAGACACCAGAATAATAAAATCGAACATATTTTGCTGGCAGGTTTCGTCATTTTAAGTAAATTTCGGCGTTAAAAATAAACTGTTTAAGGGGAGTGATCATAGCGTTCTGCATTAGCAGGACTGCATTAGGCTGTCTGTCTCCCTGCCAGCTCCCAGATCAACTTTTCTGATTGGTTGATGTAGCGCGTCGAGCAGCAAAAGTTAATTTTTTCCAACTCCAGCAGGTGCTGCTTTTGAAGCACGTTAAATGCTCAGAAGCTCATGACGCGCTGCTTGTGGTCTGAATGTAGCATTAGGCTCATAGATCACAGAGAAATGATCTCAGGAGTCTGTTTGCATGCTAAAATATTCTTTTATGGGTCATTTTTATTGGTCAGGAAACCTTTGTGATCCCTAAAAACCCTTCAACTCCCAATTCTCTCATTTACAACTTCCTCCTTCAGAGCAGCATCCATCTCGCAACATGCCTGGCATGCATGCCTATCATGGGTATCGTTATTAAAATGTGTACAGTAGTCAGTGTGAATGACAACTGGTTAAACTGCTGAATAGATTTGCACTAAGAAACATCCTATTGTTCAATGGGAGAGGATTGTGATGGTCAGAAAACAAATATTACATGCACTTTGATTAGGGATTTGAGCTGCTCATAGGTCCCTTGTGTTTATTCAAAACAGTCTTCATGTATTGTTATGGTTCACAGGTGCAAGCATGATCTATGAAAATTTGAAACATCAGAGAGGACATAATCTGGCATCAGTTCTCCACCTCACCATCTGTATCGCCATTACGCTTTTTCCTTCAAAATGTGCGAAGGCATTGGTCAGAGTTGACAGGAGGAACTGCACGTTTCCTGGCAATTATGTTTTAAAAAGATCACAGCTTTTTGTGGATAGTGTGGCATGGAAGTTTCATGTATTTATAGGATAACATGCTTGATAGATTAGACACCTGAATAGTTTGCCCGTGAACTGATCTCTAACAAGCAGAAAATAATGGATGGATGGCTGGATGGATGTTTTTTGTGGATTCTCAATGAATTTGTGCTACATGTCTTTTAGATATTATCCAGTGATATGATATTTTTTTCCCCCTGTTTTTCCAATCGAGAATGACTGAATTGGCTGTGAACCACACCAGTGCATGCTGTAGGTCTTGACAAAAACATTTTTCCTGTATATTTTTATTTCCATGATCCACTCAATATTTGCCGACAAAGTTTTCCTTTAAAAGGAACAATACAATATTTTACAAACTGCAGCATGGTTAGGCTTACAATGTGTTTTCACAAGAGCAACTTCAGTGCAACTGCAGTGCTTTCATGTGAGTTCTAATGATGACATCTGTTGAAACCACCTGAAGAAGATTTTTAGGATTACTGGACTAATGTTCCAGCAGGATCTTGAAAAACTGGTTATCCACGTATCGTTTTTTTGTTTGTTTGTTTGCTTGTTTTTTTGTCAAAATAATTACTGAAACACTGTATTTCCTTGTCTGCCTAAAAAGTCAATAAGACATCAGCAGTTGATCCACTATACAGTTGCCTTCAGCCTCACAAAAAGATAATAAGTAGAGCTCATCCATCTCGTTCTGAAGCCCTTACACTGGTTCCCTGTATTTCGGAGAACAAAATGCAAAATACTTCAGTTAGTTGATAAATCACTGAATGGCCTGGCACTAAAATACCTTACACACTTTTTGTCAGTTTATAAACTGCCTAGACCACTCAGTCTTCTGGCTTAATCCTACTCTACATACCCAAAAGAAAAAATGGAGAAGATAGTTCTTAAAGTATCAGTGGCAACTGGCCAATAGAGGGAGCTAGGGCGCCGACCCACTGATCCAATTACCTTGATTAAGACATAAAAAAACTAATAAAAATGAAATCATAAAATTAAAATATTTAAAAAAATAATATAAATTTTTTTATGTGCGAGATAAATATTTAATCTTAAATGACGAATAAAGCTGTTTCTTTCGTCGTCTGATTGGTGGCGTATTTCAGCCCTAGAACGTAAAAATCTTTGCCCATTGCCTCACGTTAAAAGTTGTACATGCGCAGTGCTTCCTCTTCAATGCAAAATATAGGACCATCCTGGGGTGCAGCTCTCCTGTGCCCAGGGCTGAAAACAACTTTATTTGAACACCTTCTCCCGCCACAGTGCTGACGTCTCAGTCGTCTGTTATAAAGTGTGGCTGATTGACTTGTTTATATAATTATTTAGCAACAAGGGTTGGCTAACTGCATGCAGCAAGGCTGGCACTTTATTCTGCTTTCTCTCCTTCCTTTGCAAACATCAGGATCTGACCCTGCATGGATTAAGAGAGGTATGACTGATGTAAAACTCTTTTCAGAAAATTTTCTAATGCTGTTTTTTTTGTTGGTATTCATGTAAATATACTGGTGTGATACCTTAGTATACATTTCATTGTATTTTCTATATTTAAAGTTATAGCTCCCTCGTATAAAAAAAATCCAACAGCCGCCACTGGTTCTTATGCCGTACGTATTGTAAAAAGAAAATTCCAGAAAGCATGAAAAGGGCTGAAACTGAGGTTCCTTTAAGTCAAATTTAAAATCTATATGTCAGAAGTTGCCTTTGGCCCTTTTACTTAAACTGTAAACTGAGAAATCCTAAATTTTATTTTGTATTCCAGTTTATTTTCATGTGGCTTTGCTTGGACACTGCAATGGACTGTTTGCAGTGTTTATTTCTTTGTTTTAGATTTATTTTGTTATTGATTTATAAGTCTCACAGTTATAATTTGACATACATATAAGTACCTGCTTTGATATTTTTGTATAATGTGGTTAAAATGTTCTAATGAATATCAAAGTAGACAAATTGAATTTTAGTGCAATGAAAAAGAAATGACAACAGGTCGTGTTTCAGTCTGTCTGCCCTCTTTCTAATGTTATTTTTTATGAATGTTAAGCCCGACTAACTTATTGTAAAACTCATCCCATACTTTCTTAAATATGATGAGTGTTATGGGTTATTGTACTAAATTGCTTTATGTCTTAATACTGTGCAGCAGTTTGACAGAAATAAAATACAGCTGTCCCAAAATGGTCTTGAATATGATTCCTTTGCTTACGATTTTTGTGAATACATCCTATGTATCTTTGTTCTTTGCTACACACTCTAAAAATGGAAGAGCAACAGCAAATTGTGATTTTTATTACTCTTACCCAAATGATACTGTAGGCTTATTCTGATGAGACAATGGATAGATTTTACTGAACTTTGCTTCAGAAACCGTGACCCAGTTTGTTGGGTTAGAGAATAGACAGCAAGGAGCTTTCATTCTCCATGGGCTGCCATTTTGAACAATACAACAATGTGATCCTGTCAAGGGTGTTTGTGACCTATCGCCCAATGTTTTTCTGGAGATGGAAAACAGTCCTCTCAGCTCTGTGTGGATAAATGAGTGTATATAAAGGATAGATGGGTGAACAACAACCTGATCAGGCTACACCTAACCTGTTTGGCATGCTGTAACATGAATTTGTGAAAGGGTGAAACTAACACCAGTCATTGGTGTTATGTACTGATTTTCATCTCTCACCATCTTCAGTTCTTGTCTTTGTACATTATTGTTGCCATGGTAGTGCTTCATCAGCTTATCCTTTGTTTTATTAGCTTTTACTTATTAGGTTATTGTTCTGTTCATTGTACACAGAAATTACCTTTGTCTGATGATTTCCTGAGTTTCTTTCTGTTTCCCTTAAAGCAGAGCTGTCAAACTCCAGTGTCCTTCACCCTTTAAATGTTTGTCTGCTTTATCACACCTGAATCAAATAATCAGGTCATTAACAGGACCCTGCAAACCTGGGATGCATGCTAAGGAGATAATTCAATCATTTAATTTAGTAGTGTTGGACAACAGATAAATCTAAATCCTGGAGTCCCACTGAGAGTGGAAATGACGTGTTCACACCACAGTTCAGCAGCAGCTGTGCTTTTCACAAACACTGTATTCCACAGTTCAAAGTGGAGCGACTTTGCAGTTGCACCTGAATCACATTGTGCAATAGCAATGTACTTGTAAATTGAGCAATAATGCAGCACAGTACTTGTTTGGCCATATATTCCGGCATCTCTCTCTGCTGCTCTTTACCTTACCTTCATTTTCTTTGGATCAATTATGGGTAAGTGAGTTTAAGTATTTTGTTTTTTAGTTATTTTTTAAACATAAAGTTCATTGTTATTATACTTGTTGAGTTACAGATTTTATTACATAAAAGTCTGTTTATTCTTTCATTTTTACTTCTGTAACAGTGCAACACAGCTTTTACAGCTTCATTGGCCACTTAATAATGCTGCTCAGCTCTCAGTCAGACCTCGATTCTCGTTCCTTAGTGTGTGGCTGGCCCAGCAACGTCTGTGGCTAAAAACTTGTCTCTGTTTGGGACAATCGTATAGTAGTCAGCAACACTTGAAACCATCAAAAGATGTCTAGCTGGTTCAGTTAATTCAGGAGTTCCCAGGTCTCGTTGGTGACTCACCATTGTGGACAACCCTCAAAGAACAAGATATAGATGTGGCCGATTTATTACACATGAGACAAAGGTTTTAAAGAGAGCATCTAGCCAAACAGAAACTGTTCGAAGCTTAAGTAGATTATATGGTAAAGCACAACATTGCGGAACCCTTAGACTCAGGTTAGGCATCTCCTTGTATTTTGGTACAGAAGCCAGATAATAGTACACGTTTTTGCATGGACTTCCGTAAAGCAGATGCAATGGCTAAAGTAGACTCCTACCCACTACCTCGAATGGAGGGATGGATCAGGTGGGAGGGGCGAATTATGTGACTAAATTGGACCTATTGAGAGGGTATTGGCAGGTTCCACTTACAAACTGGTGGACGAGGATTACCACATTTATTAGATATAGTGGGTTGTACTTTATGTCTTTTGGATTTTGAAATGGAAAAGCAACCTTTCAACACTAGATAAATCAAGTCATTCAGGATCTGGATGGATGTGCAGTTTACTTAGATTATCTGGTAGTGTACTGCAACACTTGGGAGGAGCACTTGTCACGAGTAAGGGTTGTTTTTATCCATTTAGCCACGGCTAACTTAACAATAAATCTGGCAAAGTGGCAGCATTGGCTGAGCTGTTAAGAGCTAACAGGAAGTATGTTGGGTCAACCCCCTGTCAGAGGCCCTTCAAGGGCATAAAAGGACTAATAACAAGTGCCCTGGTTCTGGCTGCTCTTCAGTGGGACAGGGAGTTTAAGCTAGAGGTGGATGCCAGTTTAGTTAGGGCTGGTGCTGTATAGCTGCAAGAAGACAAGTCAGGTTTTAACCATCCTGTAAAGTCCTTTTCCAGGAGGTTCAGCCATCCCAGTTGAACTACTCTGACTGAAGAAGAGGCGTTAGCTATGACTTGGGCATTACAGCACTTTCAGGTTTATATTGATGATGGTCCCGTTGTATTTTTTTCGGTTGGAGTTGAGCATAACCCCTTGAGATTACTGAACAGGATGCGGTCACCAAACCAGTGGGTGGTGCACCGGTCTCTTTCTTCAGGCCTGCAGTCTGGATATGAGACAGATCAAGGACCAGGACAATATAATGGCAGATGCGAGGTGCATTTGTGATGTCTGTTTAACACCCATTGCTAAGTTGACTTTTCCTTGTTTTATTCTTTTTATTGCCAGTTTTGCCCCCATTGACTCCACCATAGGTTCACCGAAGTTCTTTCCTTGGATCAGTTTCGGTGGATATTCCTCAGTGCACTATTTTTAATGCACTAACCAAGTGCACAGCCCTCTAAGTCTGGTCTTTGATACTTGAGTACAGATCCTAGGACGGGCAGGTCAGGTTTTTAGAGATTTTGTATCAGCACAGCTGATTTTCATTTATAACTGAATAACAGGCTTTCTCTGAGCTGTAATATTTAGAATCACTTGCTGAAACTTTAAAACCTGTAGGGCAGTGTCCCTCAAGGACTGGCTTTGGACATACCTGTCCTAGGTTTTAATTTGGAACTATATTAGCCAGGACAGTTGTGTAAAAGTTTAACTCTACTCTCCAAAGTAAGACTTTGTCAGTAAACCAGCAGATTAAAACACCATCGTCTGAGAAGTGGGACAGCAAAATGGAAGGTTGCTGTTGCAGATGTGATTAATTACACCTGTGCCTGTCCTACAGGGGGATTTCAAAGCCAGCACTGTGAAGACGGTTTATAGCAAAGGGGACAAGGCTACCTGTACAAACTGAAACTCCTGAAAGCAACTAATTTAAGCATTGCCTTCCAACAGCTACCGCCTTTAACATGAGACAAAAACAGCTATTAACAGATCTGTACATAAGAGAAGCTAGAGCATAAAAAAATATCAAAAATGTTAAGTGCTCTGCCAGTCCAGCCTCCATCTTAGTTAAAGCACCAACACTAGCAGATGGTAACAGCGATCAAAGTAGATGAAACATACTTTGATGCAAAGGCATTACTCTCTATTCTATCTTTTTAGCCAAGGAAGCTTGTATGTCTTTTCATGGGAATTTCATTCTTTCCTGTGACTGTCATTCCACCATGACAATGCTCAAAACAAATGAATAACGAAAAGGAAAAAAAGGAGTTGTAAGAAATAGAAGACCATAAAAAGAAGCAATGATCCACTGACAGCTGTTCACTGCAATCCATAGAATATATCTTCCCTTTGTCAAAGGGATTTAAAAAGCAAGGCACCCACTCATATGGGTTAGGTAAATCTCTGAGACCTTTACTGTTTTTCTTACCTCTGCTGCTGTTCAAAACTGCCCATTTCTTGAAGTAAAATGATCACAGGCACATGTTTGGGCTTTTTTTCTTTATGTACAAGTTTTGTCAAGAGAAAAGATCTTATTAGTTTGTAAAATAAAAATCCCCCATGGCTAAATTAGTCCATCAAGTAAGATTTTAAAAACAGAGACTATTATATATAAAATGCAAGTGTAGATGTCTCCATTGTGTGTTTAAAACTCCACAACTCTCTATTTTTCTCTTCACTTTCAAAAAATGAGAGACACCATAGTTGATAGCAGAGTTTTCTAAAATCGAAAATGTTCACTATGACTCCTTAAAGTATAATTTTCTGATACTGTACTTGAATCTTACTCCTCAATGCCACTTAGTTAATGCCACTGTGTCCTTATAACGAAGCTCTCCATCTCATGTGACCAAACAATTATTTATTTAAAAAGGATTAGTGAGTTAATGTCAAAAAAATCAGCCAAGTAAAATGGTGTATAAACTGGAACAGAGGAAACAAAAACAAAAAAATTAATTTAGTATGAACAATTCCATCGGTGAGAAGCAGTTTCTAATAGATAACCGTTGGTAGTTCAAGAAGATTCTGTACAATTAAATTTTTTACCTTAGGGTCACATAATTGATGGCTGGATTACAAATTTCATTCACCTGCTTAACTCCACTCAGTTTCTCATTGCTCATCTGATCCTTCTGCTCCAGCTTCTAGTTAACCAGCCCTCTAACCAGTCATTAGTGCCAGATCATTCTTGAGCTAGTGGTGAGAGTTTTCTAGCGTACCCTCATGTTACAGTTTGCCGGATCCTGACCCATTCTGTCTTTGGACCTCTGAGCCTGCCTGTCCCTGTTCTGATCTGTTTGCCAGACCTGTCCTTGGCCCCCTGCTGGATTCTGCCTATTAACCGAACTTGGAACTGATTCCTGACACCGACCTCTGGGGCTATAGTGTCTGGGACTCTCTGGGTGGTGCCCACTACATCTTGATGGCAGCCGACCAGCTGAAATGAACCTCATCCTCTGGGCACGGACTGAACTATAAAACCAGGTTAGTGACTCACGTTCAGATTAATGTGCTCTCTAACCTGTGTTTTCTCCTGCAGAGGTTCCTGCCTTAGACATCCTTGCTCTTACAGAAGATCTATCATTTTTAAATCAATACTTTTTGAGATATTTAACTGCCTGTCTGATTGAATACTGGGTCACTGTTCTGAACCTTGACCTGGATTGGTTAAAGATTGGAGAGGACTGGGTGTTACAACCACACAATGATCTAAACACATATCCACACACGTGTGGGGATGGAAAAGAAACATTGGAAATTAAGTCCAGACCTCTATGTGTTAAAATGGACCACACTACTGTGCTTTGAAGTGCAGTTGGTGGAAGTAAACCAACCATATCAAGCCTCAACCAACTCTGTGGTCAGTTGTCATTCTCTTGTCTTTCATCTTTTCATTCATCCATTCCAAAATTTATATTGATATTTATAAACAGTAGCTTCTACTGTATAAACCAGTCTTATGTATTTTTGTTAGGATTCTAAATAGTAACTCTTGCTGGTCTCATTAAAACACTCAAACACTATGAATGCTATTAATAGAAATGGGCTTTGCTTTATCACTCTGCAGTAAGTGCAAGGAATATGACAGGCTTTAGGCTGCCCTGCAAGGCTTTGAACCTGGGTTTGAATGGAGACAAAGCTATTCTCAAGCACATATCAAGGTGCTCATTTTGAGCCTGAATCGATCATTATTTTTGATTCTGTTCATGGTGGAGAATCCTGCTTCACAGCAGCAGGTTGAGCCAAACAACTCTAAATGTGCAGGCTCCTCTCCGGTCCGGCCAGGTCAAGATCCACTATTGCAATCGCACAAAACAGGAAAAAGAATGGCAAGAAGATCCGGTTTGTCAAATTAAAATATAGAAACAACAGATCAGTTACTACAAATTAGAGGATAATTCTTATATATTTAAAAAACTAACACAGTTTATTTAAAAGATTGGATGCAAACTTGGTACTTCAACAGGCCAGGAAGTAGATTTCTCATCTCCATCAGAAACCGCACATATGCTGAATGCTGATTGGGACTTTTTTAATATGTCATATGAAATTAAGCTTTAATTTCTGCATGTTTTGCTCCTATGAATTTAATGATAATATCGCGCATGCTCTCCCCCTGAGCTCCGAGGATGAGTCAGAGTGCACCAATACGGGAGGAACAGCGGAGGCTGTAGGCTTTGCTTTGTGCAGGAGGTCTGGAGCGCTATAAGGCAGAACGCTGGGTGGCGGAGCGGAGACAGAGGATGTGGGATTTCAGGGTAACAGGAGAAGCGGCACAAGTGAAGTTTAGACACTGTCGTCAGACAACATGTGGTAACTCCTAAATGTTTTAAATCAGATTGGGTCCGGATTAGCCAGCAATTGGGTCCGGATCCAGACCGCAGTCCGGTAATCCATGACCTCTCCATTAAACCGAAGCCAAGAGTAATGAGTAATGTTGTTTTAAAACTGTAAGGAATAGAAAGTATAGCTACTTGTGTGAAAATGTAATGAGTAGAAGTCAGAAGTAGGAGGACAAATAAGTAATGGAGTAAAGTATAGATACCTAAAAACTGTATTTAAGTACTGTAACAAAGTATTTGTACTTTGTTCCTTGACACCTCTGCTCCCCTGCGACTCCAAGCAAAATCTACTCAAATTCCAGCCACTGGCCTTCTGCTGGGTGTGCATTTTTTTTACTCTTACTCCACCCTTTCACTGAATTACAGGGTCTGACCAGTGATGAAGACTCTCTTTAGATGTTAATGTCCACAAATCATGACAGAAAGAACATTTTAGTACAGAGGTTGATGTTTAAAAAGGAATTGTAGAGGACCAGCAAAGAAGCAACAAATGGCCCATCAAGGAAAGTGGGAAAATTTTGAATGGGTACTATTGTAGGACATTAGGTGGGACAATGGCTTTGGGACCAACAAATTTCATCCTTGCTTTTTGTGGATGATGTTGTATATGCTTGTTTCCTCCTTACAACAACTACATCATGCACTGGGGAAGTTCGCCACTTATTGTGAAGCAGATGGAATGAGAACCAGCTCCTTCAAATCGTAGGGCATTGTTCTCAGCCATAAAGAAGTGGCTAGACTTAAAGAAGTCTACCCACTTCTTTACCTAAAGAGGTTGAAAGGAGGGATCCTCCGTTAAATAGAGGAGTTCAAGTATCTTGGGGTCCTGTTTATGAGTGAAGGTAGAATGGAGTGGGAGATCAGTTGATGGATCAGTTTGGTTGCTTTTATAATGACTTGGCAAGGACTTGGCACTGGTCTGCTGGGATGAAAAAAAGAGTTGAGCAAAAAGGAAAAGCTCTCTATTTACCGATCAGCCTACGTTCCTCCCCTCACCCATGGTCATGAAAACCTTATCAGGATAAAGAACCAGATCCCTATTAAAAGCGGCTAAAATTAGCATTCTTTGAAATGGCTGGGTATTCTCTTAGAGAAAGGATGAGTAGCTCTGTCATCTGGAACAGGGTGGGAGTAGAGCTGAGACAGTTGAGGTGGCTCGGACATCTTTTTCGGAGGCTCCATGGAAACCTCCCTCAGGGAATGTTCCATCCTAAGAGGAGGGCGCCCAGGTGGGGACCAAGGACACACTGAAGGGACAATGTCTGTAGGCTGCATTGGGAGCGCCTCAGGCTTCCCCCAGCAGAGCCTGAGGTGGTGTCTTGTAGTCTCTGCTGACACTACTGCCCCAGTGACCTAGTCCATGATAAGCAAAAGACAGCAAGTATGAGTATGCGTACAAATACTTTTTCTCAGATTGATACAATGGGCTATTGTTTATAGAATTTAAGGAAAGATATACATTTAATACTGCACAGTAAGGCTGTAACTACAGTACCAAATGTGAAAAAGTGCAGCACTGTAAATATTTTAAAGATGCACTGTATAGAGTATAAATTGATTCCCAGAAACAAAACCGAATAAGAAAAGAGTAGATATAACATTTATTTCAGTACAGAGAAAGTCAGCACTTTTTATAATTTGAAAAGTTCAATGACTCTGAGAATCTTAGAGCCTCAGGCAAAGCATGGTTTCAGCCTTAGGCTGTGATTGCAAACTCCCTGAAGTCACCTCTGAAGCCTGGGCCAGACTTGTGTTAATTTCATTTCTATAAACTTTCCAATCATAGGCAATTGATAAAAAAAAAATATATATATAATGTAGCAGTAGTCAAACTTTAATGCAAAGTATCACATTATTTTGTGAACTAATCTTGTAATCAATGTCCACTCATACTTCCAGCTGGATATATTTGCAAGGTAAGTAAATAATGCTCTGTTTTTGTTTTGTTTTTTTCCCAGATTTTCTGTTTAATAAAGGCAGCAGACAATGCCAATGTACATTCCTGTCTATTGTATCCATTACTGTGAGGGTCTGCTGTATGTGTTTGCACATATGAAAGTGAGAGAGAACGACCATGCAGACAAAAATCGTATTTCAGCAAAAAATCGAAATTGAGGATTGAAAACCCGCTGCATGAACATAGTCATAGTGAATAGGCTTTATAACGTGATGCACAGTGGATTTTCATCATGTACTTTAGCAGAGGAAGCCACAAAGGTTATTGAAAAAATATAGATGTTTAAGTATTCCAAATAACTGATGCAAAATGTTATTGAATTTTCCAATTGAATGATAGGATTATTTGATTAATCAAGGCTTTAGAAACATAGATAAAATCTTTTTTTNTTGCAAACTCCCTGAAGTCACCTCTGAAGCCTGGGCCAGACTTGTGTTAATTTCATTTCTATAAACTTTCCAATCATAGGCAATTGATAAAAAAAAAATATATATATAATGTAGCAGTAGTCAAACTTTAATGCAAAGTATCACATTATTTTGTGAACTAATCTTGTAATCGATGTCCACTCATACTTCCAGCTGGATATATTTGCAAGGTAAGTAAATAATGCTCTGTTTTTGTTTTGTTTTTTTCCCAGATTTTCTGTTTAATAAAGGCAGCAGACAATGCCAATGTACATTCCTGTCTATTGTATCCATTACTGTGAGGGTCTGCTGTATGTGTTTGCACATATGAAAGTGAGAGAGAACGACCATGCAGACAAAAATCGTATTTCAGCAAAAAATCGAAATTGAGGATTGAAAACCCGCTGCATGAACATAGTCATAGTGAATAGGCTTTATAACGTGATGCACAGTGGATTTTCATCATGTACTTTAGCAGAGGAAGCCACAAAGGTTATTGAAAAAATATAGATGTTTAAGTATTCCAAATAACTGATGCAAAATGTTATTGAATTTTCCAATTGAATGATAGGATTATTTGATTAATCAAGGCTTTAGAAACATAGATAAAATCTTTTTTTGTGTGTGTGTCTATGTATATATTCATTCAATGTAATTCAAATAATGAAAGATAAAAAGGTGTGGGGGGTTGCTGGGGAACCCCTTCTAATTTTTTTTTTTTTATCTTAGATCATATTACATTTGTTTTCAGGGCTTGTTCAAGGCTGGTATTTGGTTTTAAAGCAGCTATCAACTAAACAAGCCTGTTTTGGTTGTATTGCCAGTTGGAAAATGGTAAGTAAATCACTGCCATTTGCCGGTATTAGGTTGTAATTAATGCCTTAATTAGGGAAAAATATTATATTAAAAATAATTAAAGAATTTTGGTTAGCAAAACAAGACATAGGATTTGTTAACACAATGGGTAACTGTTGAAAGCAGGATACTGATAACATGGGAAACCTTAAAAGTGAAAATGCTAATACAGAAACTACTGTAACATACAGAAGCAGAGAGCAGAAAATAAAATAGTTACAAAGCAGAACAAAAGCAAAGATAAATGACTCAAAATGCTCCATCAAATGATTAAGACAAAATTAAAAAAGAGGAGTGTGAGAAGTTTTTGATTTTAAGCACAATACAGACAGATGCTCAGCCGCAGCAAGCCGTGTATTTGATACTTAATAAATGAATAAACCAAAAAAACAAACAAAAAAAACAAACAGCACACAAGCATGTATACAGGAGAAAAGCAGAGGATCCAATGACTTGTGACTGCATTAGTAGAGCTGTGCACAAGTGCAGACAATGTGAAAATGCAGGTGAATATATCTACTAATTAACTGGAGGCTCTGGCTAAGATAGACATGTTTAAACAGGGATAAACATTATAAAACACAAGGAAAGCCCAAGAGAAACTCCCCAATGATAAAGAAATTATCACAAGCTCTAGTAAAAACAAAGCAATTGAAAACACTAAGGCGTTAAGTTGCAGAAGACAATTTCTTCTCAAAACTGCTATTGCATTCTCTAATGGTGGGATTTGTTTTCATATTTTTAGAAAATCCACTACAGGTTACTTTACAATCATTGTGATGGAGATACCGACCTTCTGTATTTCCCTCACTGCCTTTTCTAACATTGTTTGGACTGTCAGGATATTTAGTTAGTGGGTCAAAGTCCCAAGGTCATCCCCCTGAGTTATCTTGGCAGTTTCATGCTCCTTCTCTGATTATTTGTTATCTTGAGAAAAAAAAAATGCTGCCACTGTGTGAACAAAGAATCTAAACCAACAATTTAAATTGGATAATGGTAAGTTATCATTATTGCATTATCACTTACCAATTATACTAATCTTCTTGCTTTTTTTCTCTCTAAAAAGGAACAGTATACTGTAATATTGCTTGTTTTTTTTTGTTTTTGTTTTTTGTGCTTTTTGTTTAACCTGTCCCCAAAGGGAACAATGAGCTGCAGACATTGATTGTCATCTGGGGAGTATTTTCTGGTTAAGGGGCTTGCTTCGGGATCCAATGTAACATTTTGATATCAAACTGCTCTTTAACCACAAGGCTACCGTTCTAGCAACATTATTATATATATAGATTTTTTCAGTTTTACCTCAGTGTAAAATAAAGTCTTATTCCACCAATGCTTCTGATAATTCCTTTTTTAGTATAAAAGTAGTAGTAGTAGTGCTAAAAGATTTTCTTAAGCTTCTAACACACAAAATTTCATATAAGGACTAGATACATTTCCAAAAGTCATAAATAAAAAGGATAAAAAATACTGCTTTATGGGTCTATGATGTTTATCATTGCCCATAATTATCTAGTTATTGCAAGCATTTGTAGCACTTCAAAATATCTGAAAACAATCCCCGACATTAGGGCCAGTACCTATTTCTTTGTTTTTGAAAATCTCTAGTCTATGGCAGGATTTTAGTACAAGTCATTAATAAACCATCAAATTGATCATTACTTTGTATTAATAAGTCACAGGGATCAAAATGCTGTAGATGTTTATCATTATATTCCTTGCTGGGGAGCTACAATTTCACTGTCACTCACTGAAGGGGATTACGGAATGCAGTTTGCTATTCAAGAAAATGTATCTGAAATAGAATGTGAAAATAAGGAGTATATTGTAACAGCTTATAATACTTTGCTCGTTTATCTTTATTTGTCCATAACCCCGATTTTTTCTTTACCAAGGGCAATTATAACAAAAGCCTTAACCATTTTACATTTTTGATTTCTTTTACTATACTGATCAAGGGTGCTCAAAAGGTATGAATGCTTTAAAATGTAACTAAAGCAATCCAAAAGTGATCATTGTGTTGTGTAGAGATGTTTATTCTGAATTGGCATTTAGCTATTGACATATTGTCTTTTGATGGGATGGACATTTCTCCATAAAGGCAAGGCCAGTTTGTTTATAGCACAATTCAGTACAAAGACAATTTAAAGTGCTTTACATGAATTAAATAATAGATCGAAGGAAAATAAAACAAAGTAAAATCAGGTTAAGATAAAAAAAAAATCATAAAAGAAGGTAGTAGAGCAAATGCAAAAGTTTTACGACTAAATGAAAATAATGATACCTCATTATACAGTATTAATATCTGAATAATTATTACTTATAAAAGCAAAACAGGTGAAGAACTTACAGTAGAAAGTTCAAGGATGATGTTCAATGTTATACTTTTTACCCTTGAAAAAATTAAGTTTTTTTTCAGGTTAGGTTTGCTTCAGCTTAGCTGTTTCATCTTGTTTGTTAGTTGTTGAGTCAAAAATATGCTCTGTATTTTTGTATGAATTTAGTAATATGTATTTCACAATATTTAACCATGACAGCCTGGGATCAAGAAATACTTCTTATCTTTATCACTAATATTTGCGTGTCAAATTTTATTGGACCACCCCAAAGCCTCAGGACCTTCGCCACCATCCCCTGCACACATACACAAACAATTATTTGGTGCCACCACTGAAATCACTGCAGAATTTAACCCAGCTATGTGCAATATTTGCTCCCTCTCTGGTTCCATCACTACAGCCTTTTTTTGTCTCTCTCTCTCACACTGAACTCTGGCTGCCTCAATGTCACAGCAGCGAGGCAAAGACAATTAAGGTGTATAAATATGTAAATATGGTCACAGCAGCTCAGCGGGAGGAACGGCGTAATGACATTTTCTGCCCTCGTTTGGCTAATCCCCAAGACACCTCTAAATTAGAAACCTTAATGACAACCAATAATGCACAGATGGTCAAACTCTGGGGGCACACCGGCCCTTCTGATGCTGCCCAGGCTCCTTGCAGAATTGGACTTCACGCCAACAATACAAACACTCACAGGGAGAGAGACACAGCACTACACACATGGAAAAGGCTATCCGGCAGGGAGGAACATATACCATACAGATCACAAACTGTGCACAAAGATACACACACAAAAATAGTCAAACTCACACACCCCCCTTTTACCTAGCCAGATGTCACCTGTACCCATGGGGGTGATCATGGTTGTAACTAGAAGGTCAGGTCTTGGCATGGCTTTTAAGGCCAAACATCATCAGTGTGTTTTTTTATGTGTGTGTGGAGGTTATTGTTTGGTGTCTTAGGTAATATGTCCAGCGAGGCTCTCTGGCAGATGTCGACCATTCATCTTGTAAAAGCTGACGTGCAGAAAGACTCTCTGCAGCCTTGTCTCAAGAGACGGAGCAAGGCGAGTAAGGAGAGGTGTGTGTCAATAAGAGAATATGTGGGAACAGAAGTTAAAGAGAGAGCATAAGCACACAGAGAGAGGTGCCTTGGCTGGTTTCCTACAGTAATTAGTTCAACCTAGCTATTTGTTCTTCCCCTCCACTATTAGATTGGAAAATGTTTCTTTTGGGACTAAGCATGTTTTAACAAAGGGCAAAACCACTTAAAAAAACTTTGCTAATGTTCTCTTGCCCTGCTATGATTTCTGAGAAGTTTGCAGACTAAATAAAGAAAGGAAGTGCAAAATCAAATCTAGTAATGAAGGCAGAATCTAACAAAAATAGATGCTAAGTAAATATTAAATATTTGATGCTTTGACTTCCAAAAGCATTTTACTGATTTAATCTTTCCACTTTGAGCTACCTCTCAGCCACCAGCTTTAATTGATTTCATTAAGACGTTTTCTGATTGATCAAAACGAGGGAAAGTATCACTATGAGGGTGACAGAAAATGCTGAATGTGTAATAGATTAATATTCAATACTCCTAAATATTCTGTAGAAGCTGATTTTGCTACAATAAGAACAGCTTGTTTTGGGGTATATTTGTGCCAGCTTTGTAACACTACAAAAATTTAATCTATAATAATATACCTTATTTAAGTTCAGTTCAGTCAGATTGAATGCAGAGAGTCTGAGAAAAAGACATTTAGGCTTATCCATATTTACACATTAACATGTTTTGGTCTGAACCATGGATGCCCCTAGAGAACTTGGGTTTGACATCCCTGGTCAAAACCATCATATTTTACTCTACCTTTACCCATTTGTTTGAAGATATTTCCATCCAGAGTATTCTTGGACTTAGTCTTGGACTTCTTTTACAGTTGTATAACGAAATTTCGTTTTGTACAGTTCCAATGACATTTCAATTTCTTAAAGTGCAGCAGCGATCAAATGTAAACACTGTGGGAGAAAAAAAAACATGGTGCAAAAAAACTCATATTCAACCTCTGCCCTGATCTCTAGTTGTGTGCACTCACTAACAGATTTCTTTCCAGACTGGCATGTATATATCTCCATTCATTTTTCTCTAACCATCATAGGTTTCTTTAATAAAGAAATTCATTAATACACAATGATTCCATAGTTATTGTGTAACATAGCATAGGTTTGGCAAAACTAGTAAGAGGTGCCGAAGTCAATTATTTACTGAAGTTACAAATTTTGATCAGAATAGCAAAGTTGGAGAAAACCTACAGTAATGAACTAAAAGCCAACTAGCCCATAGTCTGTCAGTTTTGTGTTTATGGTACCTACATGCTAGGGTGTCATACAGTATATGGGAAGGAACTTGTGCCATCAGAAACTGACTTTGAATTGCCTTGACTGAATCTGCATTAATGTATTCTGTAATTAAAGGCTTTAGTTTAAAAATGAATGTCAATAAACTGAAATGTGGTCTAAAACTGAATTAATTAACTTTAAAAAATTTTTTTTTTGCATTTAATATTAAATTTGTCTATGTCATGATTCGTGGTTGGTTTGCTAGCCCAAGGATGCAGAACTCCACAGACTCAGAGGCAGGATCAAAGTTCAATATTTATTGGTGACTCACAGGGTTCTACCCTGGAAGGCAGAGAAGACAGAAAACCGATTAGAACACTGGTACAGGTTACAGGCTCAAACTCACTGGTTTGCAGGTTCAGACAGGCAGAGTTCAGCAGAGTCCCCGAGTCAGAAACGGGCATAGCAAGGCGTGGCAAACATGGCTAGGAAACACAAGGCTGAACATGGCTGTGGGTAACACATGCTACGATCCGGCCCAGAGGGAGGCTGTCACACAGCTTATATGGGGAGAGGTTAATGAGCAAAGCTGATGGGAAACAGCTGTGCGCTGAGAACCAGCTCCCAGGGAAGGATCCATATCGCCCTCTGGAGGGCAAACCCCTGGATCCAAACAGAAAACAGAAGCCCACAGAATGGGATCCACACCGCCCTCAGGAGGGCAAACCATGGATCCCAACAGTCTACTCTTATGTTAAGTTTTAGAAGGAAAATTCTGTTTCATTAGTGTTCTTTATGTCAGACAGCCCAGTCCTTAAGCAACAGAGTAATCAAAGACAAATTCACAAATTGACATATTTTACATTAGGTTAAATTTACTTTTTGTTGTTTGAAGCATGCAGGAGGTTGTGATTAACAATGTCAAAGATCATAAATAAGAAGTATCATGTAAAAACAAAGATGGGCTTGGGCTAACTGAAAAAGCTACCTGTTGCTATTGGCTGTGTCCTAAAAATACGTTTAATCTAATGCAAAAAGTAATTAATGAACATTAGCTTAGTTAGTTTAAGACTAATTTGAATTTCATTGAATTTAAAAGTGCTTCTGACAATATGAAAGGTTCAACTAAACCACTTTCCCACTTGCTGAAAAAACTGTTTAAAACCCGAACAATCGGCTTCTATTAGCAATGGGAACATCTCACAAAAGTAATAGCATGTAAAATATTACTGTAACATAACATAGGATGTGCTTCATTCTTAAACAACAATATAACTTCAATGTTTAACCTTTCACAAGAGTGTAAAAGGCACACATGTATGAAAGAACTAAAAGTATTTCTGTGAAAAACCACCAAAAATGTCTTAAAATAATGTGACAGAGGGGATAAAAACTGTTTATATCTGATTATTTTGCTATTGTTTTTGTTAGAACTTAACTATGGATTGAATCAATGTTTATATGATATAGGGTAATGATAGCAATATTCCTGTCTGTGATTTATAAAATGTTCTCATTGTTAGAACTGATTCAATTTTGGAATCAGACTAATCTTTGTAGGTTTAAAAAGGATGATATTTCCCATCTACAATGGTCAGCAGATTTTCCAGTCAAACACATTTTTTTGTATTGCATTTTGAAACAATTCCAGCAGAATCTGTAATTTCATTTTGCATGCTTAAGTTGTATAATAATAAAAACATTAAATCTTTCAATCTTGAAGCAGCAGATTTGTCACGAAGCTAATTATAATCAAGTCCCCCCAGCAATTATTGATCTCGCAGCAGCCTCCAGGTGCCTCATTTCCTGTCCTTATGGCTTGTTTTGCATTTTATGGAAAAGGCTCTGCATAAGCTGGGCTGCATATTTGAGTCATTGAGGGCTGAATGAGAGCTAACCTATTCAGTTTCAATTCAGTTTATTCAACTGCAGGCTGGCAACCTACATTAAAAAAAAAAAAATTTATTATCCACTGTAATTTGAAAGATCATACAGAAAATCCCATGTATCATAAAAATATGGCAGGTGTCTGAAGAGTAAAGCTTTAACTTTTAAAAAATGTTTTTCAAAGGGTGCATAAACTCTAAACAAAATCTCCTTAATCGATTTGACAAATCAAAGCGTTTCTCAGCTATCAACTAGAGATTTTTTATAAATTAGTTTTTTATGCTCACACAAGTCAGAGGATTTAGGTTTAGAAAAAAGTTGGAAATGAACGGACACCATGGTTTGAATGGTGGTACATCGTTTCTAACTTTTAACTTTTTGAATAATTGACATGCATACATCCCAAGTGTACTTTGGCTTAAAGTGATGCATTGATTGTCAAACGCTGTCCTTCAGATTTCCATGCCAGGAGGAGAAAAATAGAACCAATAACTGCAAGACATTTAGTTATTAAAGAAGCAAATACACTAAGATTTTTGGCTGTATCCTCATGTTCTATACCATTATTATTTTCTCATTCTAGTAGTAGAACACACACATCCTCAACAGAATAAATACTATTCTAGACTCATTGTTTTATGGAGCCATTTTGAAAATGTCTTCCTGATGCAAAATACCAGCTAATAATGTTAAATGGAAAGCTCTCTTATTACATGGGCATGAATACAGTTTTAAAACTATCCCCTGGTCAACATTTGGAATTATTTGATTTTTAAGGGTTATGTCCTTTTTTTAAAGATTTGTCCTTTTACTCTAGTGGCTTTAACACTCATTTATACTTTTTTGCAGCAGCAGCTTATCTACTGCTGTGAAAAAGAGGCTTTAGAAAAGGGTAATATCACCCCATGTATGAAGATGTTACAGAGAGAGATAGTTCATTTAGTGTAAGATTGTAGTACTTTTACTGTGTGTGCATCTTTTTTCCGGCTTTGTTTTTACAAAATAACATCCCCTATTAATTTTAAATGAGATTTTGAAACTCTCTGGAACATATTGTATAAATAAAAGTTAAATAAAAAAATAGTAAAAACAAAATACGTGATTATTTCATCCACAGAATAAACCACTACATCCTTACAGTATGAGCAACAACATATAGCAGCATTTGAGGTATGTCTTATTTATTTGATGCCTGATCAGCATGCTACGTTTGTTTGCCTAATACACATTATTAACATCTGTGAAAGACTGGTGTTACTTTTGGCAAAGGAGAAAGGTATAAGAAAAAAGCAACCTGCCATGCTGATATTACAAGGAATGAGTCAAGAAAATAACAGATTGTAAAATGTATGTTGTATTACAGTGAAATCTGCCTGGCCATTTAAGAACTATTTACTTATAATTTGAACTGTGTAAACTTTGTTTAAAATCATTTTTATTATTTTGAATTCATTACTATATTGTTGCAATAATTGTAATATGAGTATTAGGTGGTAAAATATGATACTTGAATAACATAATTTATTACTTCTTATAAGAAATGTGAGCTACAGATATTTCTTTAGTTTTTTTTTTTCATGTAATACTTTCTTATTTTAACTTTAAGCCTATCCTTTTTACTTTAAAATGGAGAGGCTTTAGAGATGAATCATTCCACTGTCTTACAGTCTGCAGCATTATTTTAGTTATTTGGAAACTGTTGTTATATAAAGATACTGCACCGTAGCTATTCAATATGTACTGGACAAAAACACTCATTATGTGGCTTGGAAGGATAAATGAAAGAATTAGTCAATATTCTCCTATACAAGACAAATACATGTTAGGTACAATGCAATCCACTCTGAATTTCCCACTCCTACTTTAATTTGCTCTAGAGAAGTAGGTTGGAGAATTTATAGCTTCCTATGAATATTTTGTATTGGCAAATGAAAACATGAAAGATTGTGTCACTGTGGGAATTTGTAAAAGCGGAACAGTAATTATCCGTTATCCATGCAGGATCAAGGGATGGCCTTTATTTGTTTATATATATGTATATATATATATATAAAACAATTCTACGAGGAGGAAAGTCAACGGCAGGTAAGGATAAATTTACAAGAGAAAAGAATAATTCTGAACAGTTACCTGAGAAAATGTCATACAGAGTGCCATACAGAGATCACATGAAATGTGCAACTGAGTAGGATGATTCAAAAATGTGCTAAATTTGGAGATAAAAATGCAAATGTTGTGCAATTTACAGCATAATTAAATAATTTTACATTAAGGCATACCATACTACCTAGAAGAAAAAAAAATGCATTTAACAGCAGGAATGTAAACAGCTTATTCAAATTGTTGGGAGCAGTAATGAGTATACAATCAAGCAGGTGTTAGAAGGAAGAAGAAATAATGCTAATTAGTACACCTAGAGTTGATAATCATAGATTTTTGTCTTACAATTCCTGTACCAGCTGGCTTAAGATATAACTCCAAACATTATTATGAATAAAGCTTGTCTCTTCCTTATCTTTGTACATTATACTTCGTCTCTAAACTGCATTTTGTTCGGAGGAACATTCTGTACGAGGACAAGACAAAAACGTTAAATTGCACATAATGATTGTGTTATCTTTGAATGAACAAAAGCTGGTGTATCATGATTATTTATTGATTGGGCTTCCTGTTAGCTGCAAGACCGATTGACTCTGACTGTGGTTCTAATTTAATAAATCTTGAATAATAAAGAAATTGAATAATTTTTATTTTCAGTTATGTAGCTTGTTCTTGGTAACTGTGATGATTTTACTATTGTTCTTTCTCTGTCTCTCTCTGCAGGTCTAGAAGCATCTTTCTACTGTAGATGTTATGTTTTCTTTATCCTTTTTTCTCTCCAGTCATTTCTCCTTAACTCCCATTTACAGGTTTTCTTAGTCACATTGGTACATTTCTCACATCAATATTAACATTTGCACAGTTAGTTCAACCTCTTTCAAATTTAGTCATTTGTGAGCATCATAGCAGCTGTTTCTCATTCCTTCCAACAAATTGAAAATGCTTTTTGGACATGCATCAATTGCTTTTCAACTCTCTGCTGTTTTATAACATTATCATTTGGTCATGTCATTTAAGTTCAAATTAGCTATTCTTGTGAATACCAAATAGTCATTCCTTATAAAAGGAATAGGAATAGTCGTACGACTTCATCTTAAGTCATTTGATAAAAAATAAAAAAAAAAGTCAAAATGAGGCAAACACATTTTAACACATATTTAGAAATATTATATTTTTTCCAGAAAACTACTCTTAGGTGAAATTCAGCTTTCATTGTTGAGAGGGGGTGTGTGAAACATCAAGCCAGGCATACACTGCACTGTTTGATATTTTTAATCGTTTTACTCAGATACAGCTCAAACTGTACGATGAAACCACAGGGTTTAAAAGTTTACAGCTTACGATGTATGTTCTTACACTGTATGACTCGATGTTCTGATGCGATCTACCTACTCTCTCTGTAAGTCCAAAAACCACATGCTGGACTCAACGCTCAGAGCTTCATCCCAGCTGGGGTCACGAGGGGTGATGGTGCCTATCTCCAGCTGTCTACGGGCGAGAGGCGGTGTAATAACTCCTTTCTCTATAATCATTCAGAGCAGCATCCCTTAAGCCCCTACTATAAAAACATATATGAACCAAGCCGGGGCTAGTGTGTACAGTATAGAGCAGAGAAAAGGAAAGTCAGCCTCATGGAAGAGGGCTCAGGGTGCAAAGAGAAGGGAGATAAAACAGGGGAGGAGGAAGAACCAAGTCTATCAGTGGATTGTTAAAGATATCCGTGCTACAATGGAGGACAAAGGGGATGGTCAAAGGGTGCAGCTAAATGTTGGGAGAAACAGTAATTCAATTATTTAAGTATTATGTCTGGAGATCAGGTGTATATAAATTGTATGTAATTCAGAACTAAGTCAGCACAACATTACTGTATTTGTATCATACATGAAGCTTGCAGTGGGAAAAGAACTTGTCAATGTTTATATTTTACGTTTAGATGTCCAGCTGTACCTCACACCTTTGTTTTAGTGCATTGAAGTGTACAGTGTCTCAAAGTAAACATAATTTCTTTACTCTGCTCCACACAGGATTGCAAGGCAACATTACAGAGGTGGAAGAGAGCTTCTTTTTATGAAGCAACAAGAGAAAGCCATTTGTGCAATGGGAATGCCAAACAATGCCATTTGGTTGACAGAAATACAAAGTACTGCTATGGAGGATGACAACATCTTTGGGAATATGGAGTCTGTTTGCGAAGCTACAATTGACCGAGTGCTCAGGATTAATGGAAGGAGCATGAAGCAATTGCACAATGTGGCATTTGAACTGAACAGAAGATCTTTCACAAGAATTTAAAGGTAAAATATGGAAACAAACTCATTTCTATCGATGGTTACGTTTTTGTGGGAGCTGTTACAGCTGAAAAAGACTCAAGCAGTTATCAGTTTTTTTTCTGATATTTTTTTATTTAAGGGAGGTTTGTCTGATCTTCATCCAAAAACCACAATTTAATAATATAAAATAATGTTTATTAACAGAAAAACTGGTGATTTATTATGCTGTGCCTTTCCTCAGGCTCCAAACCACATAAATGATATAAATGGAAGGGGGAAATAGATGCTAAATTTTTCATTGTTTGCAATTAAAACAAAATCTGGTTTTTAAATAATGGGCTTTAAGGACATCTTAAAAACATGATATTCAAATCCAATCACTGGTATAAGAAAAAAAACAAAAAAACACCACATTTTCAAACTCCTGTAAATCAAAGTCTGGTTTCCCATGAGGAATCGTGGTTTTCAGGGCTTGTTGCATCACTTTACCAGCAGTACATGGACATGTAAGCTAGAATGACAAGAAGCCCCTGGAGGTGATTCACACTACTTGACAGAAGGGCCTTGGGTCTAATTTTAGCTATGAGAGGTGACCTGAACACTTGACAAGTTTACAAGCCCTGGGAGAAGGATTGGATGGTTTGTAGCCATGCTGTCATTCTTATCATTTTCCAAATCTGGATTCTGATCACAAAGCTTCTTGGTGCCTTTTATTTTTACTGAGCAGCCTCCTAAGAAAGACCTACTCTGTTTTTTCAGCATCAAATATGTTCTGAATTTTGTTCCATGTTGGCCTTGAGCTCAAACATTTATCTTTCTTAAAGAACAGTACCTCGGATGGTTCAATTTATCTATATACAGCGTCTTCCCTCTGAGAACGGAATTAACTTCTTAGGAAAGAGCACAATGTCAGTTTCTGCTGCTAACGGAACAGAAGGTATGTTTTACTTTTGCTCTTATAATGTAAATCAGATCTTTCTTAGTGATATCAAACTAAGAAACATACTCGAATCAGTAATGATGGTTTCATTGAATCCGCTCTGATATATTATTTCTAGAAGAGCACCTTTGCAAAATATAGATTACACATAATACAGTGGAAACATGTAACTGAATTAAAAAGATGTGCACAAAAAAATTATAAAAACAGAGAAATTAAAGGACTTTCACCGTAGAGGTGAGTACAGTACTTTTTTATTACTGAAGAAATTGAATTTGTTGTAAAATATCTCACTCTCTTACCTGTTTTAGAGGATGTCATTATCTACAGGGAAAATTGTGCAATGTGGGATATAAGGCTACAGTATCTGGTCAGAACGAATATATTTTTCAAAGTAACATAAAAAGTCAGATAGTTGTCAAAAGCACATAGGAACCTTTGCTTTAAGAGTTATCTCTTGTGATCCAATAAACTTAGTGTTGAGTTTTAAATGACCTTTTCCTGCATTCCAGCAAAAAGGGAGAAGCTTGCAAGTTTAAGTACACCATCCAACCTGTAAAGTGCATTGGTGGGAGCAACATGTTGTGTTGGTGTTTCTACAGAAAGGACTAGTTCATTCACAATGTAGATGGCATCACTGGGAAATAATCTTTTTGGGAAAATATCACAGCTGCATCCCGAGACATCAGCCAGCAAGTTAAAACCTGGGTGTCAATGACCATAGGCCATATTAGTTACAAAGTCTCTTGAGGATAGAGGGAGTGGCGACCTAGAGTTCAAGCCTAACTCCCACAGACTGCCACTCTGGGTCCCTGAACAAGACGCTTGACCACTCACACCGCTCCCTGGACGACACACCATGGCAGCTCACTGCTCCCCAAGGGGATGAGTTAAAAGCAGAAAGTTCATTTCGTTGCTCTGTACTTGTGACAGTGTAATGACAAAAAAAAGTTGGAGGAAAACAAAGTTATGTTTTACAAGTGCCCATCACAAAGCATTCTTTTACTGACAGCGTTGCAGCAAAAATTCTTGAATTTTATCATAAATTTGAAAAAAAAAAAAATATAGTTTCTTATTATTATTAGGATTTTTTGGTACAGCTATTATATATTTATTATTGATAACAAAATATGAATCTTTCAGTTTTGCATATGAATAAAATGCAGCAGCTGCACAACCTCTTTGACTGACAGGCTGGGCAGGTATGTTAACCATCACCTCAAGCAAAAAAATCCTTTTTTCAGTGAGTTCCAGTAAGTGAGTGAAAGGGCAGTCACTTTAATGTAATCTTTGTTTAATCCTATAATACAGAGGCTGGGGGTTGTCATGGCTAAAATGTTGTTGTGAGAATACATTTGACCCATAGCAGTGGTTCACCTCTAAAGCAGATTTTCGTCAAAGAATAATTCTCTTCAAAGTAATACTGGTGTATGGAGAAAATGCCATTGTGCAGAAATAGGATCAACAGCAGTTGTACTGCAGAGCCACCATGTGCTTTTTCTGTTTAACCAGTTCACGTGTGGAAATCCCCCAAAATACAGTATTTTTTATAGCAAATGGTTTCCATTCAGTTTCTCATTATAATCTGTATGGCATAAAACCCAGGACAAGTACAAAACCCCTCTTTTATCATTGACTCTGAGAAATGTAAGGCTAAAAATATCTGCAATGCCAACTACAAGGAAATCTGTTAGGGTGGAAAGTTGCTTACATAAGAATATAGTTAAGAAATTAAAGAAAAAAACAACAACAGAGTCTTGTACTGATCACAGTCCGGAGAGATTTCCTTTCTATTTAGCAAATTAATCTAATGTAAAAAACAGTTCACATGATTCACTGCTTTTAAAAAATTGCAGAGTGCAGCATTAACAAATTCATCAACAGTGTAATGTAACCTTATTTTAAAAGATCTGCCAAGAAAAGCCAATTATACAAAGGTTTGCTGTCAATATAGGTGGATAAAAAAGGTTCAGTTTTATTTTTATTCTTATTTCAGATAAAATAGATGTGAAGAAAAATTGGATTTAATAAAAAAATGAATCGATTTATCAGAAGTCGCTTGGATATTCCAGGGGGGAAAATTTAATATAAACTACAGGCAAAGGAGGAATTACTATGTTGTGGTTCTATTACATGTATTTTACAAAAATATTTATGATCCTTAAATATATTTTATTTAGATTTGTTGTGATATGACAACTCAAACTAATATATTTTAGTCAAAAAAAGGGAGGGACACTCCATGCATGCATTCTTGGAGTTGATTGGGTACCTGCCTCCAATGTTGATATTTTTGGCCAATCACAGCAGCAGTAGCAGCTTGATTTGTTTCACAACTAGAGGAGTTAACTGATAAATCTCTAACTCTTACCAAATCCAGTGGAGTGGAACCTGCAAACATCTTTCCATTCTTAAAGGCAAAAATTGTCCAAAAATCCTTTTGCTCTTTTTACAAAAAAAAAAAAGAGGTTATTCCAGGTAAAACCAGTGCAGCCATGTTTGTTTTGCTTCAGCCTTCCACCTCTGGTAGATGTGTTGACTTCATACACATCACTGCATTTCATTAAGGTGGAACATTTCTTTACTGAGGCAAAGGCATCTGCTGGCTCCTGTTGTTTCATTTTCTGGAGTTTGTTAATTCACAAATTTTTAAACAATTTATTTGGCTTGCAATTGCAAGGCAACTTTATTGATCCCGAAGAGAAATGTATTTTTTTTCATCTGCACCTTTCGCCAAATCTGCGTGTCAAAGTTTCCCTTTGGTAAGCTTTTGCAGTAGGTTCCTTTTGGGATCCCACCGTGTCACTAGGTCCCAGTTGCAATCCTCATCCGACACCAGCTCATAGCACACACTAGGTAGTCCTTTTGTGGGCATTTGTGGTACTAGGTTTTACTTTCTTTGCCATCATGGAATTAGACCTGGTTTGTAAGCCTACTTGTAATTGGGTTAACTTTTTTTGACACTACACCTCCACATTTTTGCATGGTAGGATCCTCTTTGTAGACCTCTGCTGCACAATGTCCCGGCTGCTAGGCCCATTCCACACCAACTCTTTTCATACACTAAGGTTCTCTTTAATAGACCATCCCTAAACTGGGTTTTATTTTCATTGCTTTCATGGAATTAGGCCTGTCTTGTAAGCTTTTGTGGCATTATTCTGTTTTTGTAGGCCACTGTGGCATTAGACCCCAGCTGCATGACCCCAGAGCTAGTACGGTCTCAAACTGCATGCTTTAAGTTCCCTTTTGTAGAGCAATAATAAATTCAAACTTTATCACGTCTCCTTTAAATTATGTTTAACAGTATCTAAAGGGATTAAATTTAACGTATTAATACATCTTCACAAATCCACTGCATTAACATCTTGTGAGGCTAGTTCCCGCACATACCATTTGTCTTTCATGTGGCTGTCTCCTGCTTTGACAGAGTCATCTTCTTCGCTGCCTTGTCTGGAGATTTTTGATGCAACTCTGCTGAATAGAAATGTGGAGCAGCAAACAGAAGTACCTCATACAGGGAAATAAAAGCCCCATTTACACTCCCCTCTGAAATCAATACTTGCCGAATTTGGACCAAGCTTGTATCATTTAACCGTGCCGAGCTTGGTTCTTCACTGTTTACACACCATGCAAGCATGGTTCCCCGCCTCCTAGTGACAATCTACGGTACCACTGCTCTCTAGATTTGACAGAGGGAAGCAAACAAATAAAAATGGCGGTGCCCGTAACATTCAGGACGTTATGTTTGGTTATAATTGTGATATTTCGTTGTTTGGCAAGGCAGCCTTTAGTAAATTTACTTGACAGAGTCGGCTTTTGGCAACTGAATCTGACAAACAATAGTTTAATCAGGACTTAGACACGCAGGAAACAACAGCAGAAATTGAAGTTCATCACACTACTAGGCACAATCACTGGAAAATGTGTGGCACGGTAGGGAAGCTAGTATTCTTATGAAGGTCTGACTGTAAGGAGAAGACGCTGTCTGCTTATGCGCCATTTGTTATCAAAGAATCGAGCCACAACTAACCTGCACCAAGCATCACCATCTGGTGATGTTAGACACATTCCTACAGCCTGATAACTAGTGTTATTTAAGCGTTCTTTACCTCCCACTGCTGATGACTATTAGAGATAGTTTAGAAATGTGAGCTGTGTATTTGCATGCTGCAGCTGTATCATATACATGCATATTTGTGTATTCCTTTTTCTTTATATGGACATGCTGTGATCTGTGGGATAAAATAAGAAAATGCAATCCAGGACTTTAAGCGGACAGTTTGAGCCTATGCAGGTGTGGTTTTAGTATACAAGGGGATGAAAAACAAGTTAGGGTTTCGTTCTGATAATAGAGGAGAACAAAGCTTGAGATATAGGAATTTTTTTCTCTTTTTGATTTGCTTATTATCAATTGTTCTGTTATACTTAATTGGAATATATTCTGTTAAACCTTAAAATGCTTTTTTCCTTTTTGCATTAAAGTACATGGTGATTGCTCCCTATTTAAAAAAAAGGACCAGATCATTCATGACAAAGGACTCTGTAACACACTGCTCAAAAACAGATGTTGGCCCCTAACCCACAGTCAACACGGGCTCCAAACTGGTTTGAGAATAAAGGTTCTGTCGGCTGGAAAAAGGGCATGTGTGATCCAGCTTAATCCACAACATAAACAGGATAGGATAGAATTTACATGTGGACCCAGGCAGTTTTAGGAGGCTCCTCCCTTTGGGTGTTCTAAAAAGTTCCTCACTAACTGTCTAAAATGCACAATTATACCTCTCCAAGATTTTTGTAAAGTCCATGTCCATATTAAATTCAATATCAATCTCATGGCTGTGAAGTACAATACTGTGCCTCAAACACATCTGTTAACTTTCATGATTCAATTACTTCTTACTTTAACTGGTTACACATTCTAGATTTACACACTAACTGGTTCTACATTTTCCTTCATCATCACAATTATGCAATATTCCATGCTGGTGTATTGCACAAAAAATTATATTTTATTGATGTGATGCAAACGTTGAATGTATACTGAGTCTTAATACATTTGCAAGGCAATATAAATACATAACTTTAGTTATTACCCTAATATGTTTAGATGTGCAGGTCCAAGATTTCATTGTCTTAAATTTTTTCTTTTGTGATATCATTGTCTTTTATTTTTTGAAAGAGGTCAAACAGGTAAATGAGTGGAAAGATGGAAAGAACATGCAACAAATGTTAAAGTGTATGGATTCAAAACCGAGATTATGAACTGAGGCCTTTGCGTATGACTTCAGTTTTTGATTATTTCTATCCATTCCCAATAAAATGTGGAAGCTAAAGTTTCTCCGCTTCCTAAATGCTCATTAAATGTAGACAAATGTATATTTCATGTTGGCTGTTGCAGTTTCTTCTTCCTCTTCCTAATGATGACCATAACACCACTCTGTGTACAGCCATCCATCATTATCCATGAAATTCACTGACCTAAATCAGATTTTGTCTGCAGGAGCTGCAGCTTCCCTGTCAGCTCAATAGACTTTTACACAAAGAAAAAAATCCTAGGGTATTTAAGCTGAAATTATCAAATCATTTGTTTATTTAAATGAGGCACCTCAAAGTTCTTGTTATGTCAATCAGAGTCAATTTAGTCTTTAAACAAATGTGCACAAGTCTTCATGCACTTGTCAATTAAATACATTTTGCAATAGCAAAATATCAATAAAATTTGTTCCTCAAAGTTCTCACTTTTTCTTGGGGTAGCAAATGTTTTTTTTTTTTTTTTTTTTTCCCATTGTGGCTTTTATTTCACCTTATCCTGTAAACTGTTGTCAACCAGAAAGCTGGGGATGCTCAACATAGAGCAATGTGTCCTGAAAAAAATTGCAAACTAAGAGACAATTTGCAGGTTACAAAAATAGCAATGCATGAGCATGAATAATCAAATTTATCCAAGGTTCAGTCTGTAGAGAGCCACAAGATTGGGATGTCCACATACAGCTTTACCATTTACCATTTCTACCAAACCTTTCTCAGCTGCATCATGCAAAATAAAGATAGTATTAAACTGTAAAGGGGAAAAAAATAAAGAACACAAAATAAGTCTTTATGCTGATGATGTAATAGTCCTCTTTCATACTGTAATAAGAAGGTGCTCTTTAATCTCAGATTAATTGATCAATTTGTCAAAGTTCACAGCTTTTAACCTTTAAAGGTAACTTTGACAGTAAACCAACAGCAACATTACAACCAGGTAGAATAAAATACATTGGGATTAACATTTACCCTAAGCTTTCAGAACTTGCTAAATTGAATTATGAGCACCTTTTTAAAAATCATTAAATACCAACCAACATGTTGGAACCCTCTTACCATATTACTTATGGGAGTTGTTATGATAAAAGTGATTGTTTTACCTTAATGAATTACCTCTGGTCATTGACACCTACTAAAGTGTTCTCTATATAGTTTAGATAATTGCATTCTTATGTCTTGAAATTCCATTAGAAAATCCAACCACCATGTATTAGTAAAAAATCTCTACAGAAAATTTAAAGTACTTTAAGGACTAGATTCACCCAATTTTTATTATTTGTTTCATAGCCAATACATTACAGCATCCAAAGAAGGGATAATTGGCTAAGCCCTCCAATTAAATTAATCATGGTCAGATATAGAGCAAGAACTTTGTTAGATCCTGGATATTACAAACCTACCATTTATCAGTCAAATGATAAAACATCAAAGAAGTTTAAAATGTATTATTATTAGCTCCCTATTCACAGCCTAGTGAAACCTCATACTGTCACGTATGGTTGAGGTTTGGAGGACCAAAATGCAGAGGCAGAGAGGCTGAGGTGAATACT